>NW_007249343.1:90766-112687 GCF_000164805.1 Carlito syrichta | reverse complement strand
TACAGGCATGCGCTACCACGCCCGGCTGATTTTTTGATTTATTGTAGAGATGAGGTCTTGCTGCCCAGGCGGGTCTCGAACCCGCGGGCTCAGGCAATCCACTCGCCTCAGCCTCCCAAAGGCGTGGGATTACAGGCTGAGCCACCGAGCCTGGCTTTAAAAGTATTTTTTAATACATTTTTTTAGGGATCCCTATAACTTTGTAAATTGTAAATTAGGAAATGTGGAAAAAGTGTAACTGTGGTAGATTGATAAAAACTGTCTAAATAATTTTAAGAAAGTTTGTAATTAAAATTCAAGAATCTCTTCTGTTACCAGATATCATTACTACCTTCTAGTTTTTAATTTGCATATAAATTTATTGTAGCACAGCATCTCACTAATATGCATTTTCCTCCAAAAAGTAATTATTCAGGCAAATCTTTAATTAGATCAAGGTACAATAAATATTCATATGCTTTAATTTTGAATGATGTACACCTTCTATTATAATTTTAAAATAATAAATTCTCATGACAGTATCAATTCCTTTTGTCTACTGTTTTTTAAAAAACCAAGCTCATCATTTTGTTTGATTGCAGCCTGCACATTTGACACAGAATTTTAATATTTGGTTTTTTTGTTAAGTATAAAGCATTTATGTTTTTAGTTTGATAAAGCTATTCTATAAGATTTTGTTTTTAATTATCTAAAATGATGGTTCATTAGAGTTAAAATCAATAACTTTCTTACTATCTAGAGAAATAGGTAACAAGTTACAATTAGCAGGATAGAGTAATTACCTGGCAACATATTGTATTACTTTCTTCAATTTCTCGCTCTTCATATAGCAGATAAACATTAATTCAGCATTTCATTTCTAGTGTAGAGTAGCTTAGAGGATCTTCTATTTACTATAATGGCATATATTACCTAACCCTCATTAGCAGAAACACAAAGATGCATTGGGAAAGTAGTTTCATTTTCCGGTTCACCAGTTGAGTCATGGTAGGAACTCATAGAATTTTATTACAAGAACTGACATAGTCAACTTTGATCATAGAGTTAAGTAACTGGCCTCAGATAGTAATCCCAAAGATGGAAACTTATGTCGAACTATTATTGGCCCAAGAAAGCTAAGACATTTTTCTTAATTGTTATATAAATGTTAAACTCCATGTTGACAAGAAATCCTTTGCCTTCAAGACTGCATCTACAAATGGGGTCAGAAACACAAAAGTCCTCCGCAGGTTTGAGATGACTTTTTATTGTTTTGTTTTTTTGTTTGTGTTTCCTTGCTGTGCTAAATTGAAACTTTATTGTTAAATAAGTAATTTTTGTAAATAGATAAATATATATTATGAGTATACCTTTTAAAGTAAATAAATAGACAGTTAATGAACATGTATTGTTAAACACATAAATTCAGACTCCTGGGAGAAACCACTATTTGTCTAGACTATAATTTACAATATTAGGTGGATAATTTTTCAGATTTTTTCCTGAGAAGAGATTTTAATTAAGGAATAAGAGATTGAAAGTTAGATATTTGCATGAATTTGGATGTCTAGAGACGAGAAGACTTAAAAACTGAGGTGTGTAGTAAGTTACTTTAGATAATTGCCCTATTTCACAGTCTTACCACAGTGGTCTATTTGCATTATCTGTTTGGCAGACAGAAATAATACAGCACTGTGTCTAAATCGAGTGTTATAACATTAGCTATTTGCAATTCTAAATGAAGGGCATTGGCAATACAATTATCCCTTGCAGTGCAACTGTACAGTGTTTTGCCTTCTAATATGGAAGTAAGTCACATACGATGCTGGCTAGTCATTTATTGCATTTGCTGTTATGTAGCAGAATTAGTTTAAGAAATCATTGGGAAAGCACCTAAAGTATGCACAAGTTTTAGGATGTTTATGATTGTGCTAAAGATAATGGGGAAAGATCAGTCCTTAACTTCACTGGAGAAAAAGATTGACGTCTAGATTTTATTACAATTTACTTTTAGATTCAAGATCAGGTTGCTTTTACGTTGAGAACACCGTTTCACCATACAGAGCCTTCATTGTCAGCTTTGTAGTGCCGTAACAAATGGATGTACTGTAAATGATAACTTTGAACAAGAATTGGGAAGTCTCATACACCTCTCCATTCATTTTGTTTTAAGTACATGCTTACTGAATGCTTACTCTGTGCTCTTCACCGTGCTGGGTGTAGGGAACATAGAGGTGAATAGGACAGTAAGACTCCTGCTCTTGTGAAATTTAAGGGCTACTGGAGTTGTTAAACAAACAAGCAATTATAAAGCTTGATAAATCTAGAGAAGGAATTAAATGAGCTGATATGATAGAAAGTAATGGGAAGAAACTAAGCAAGTTGGTTAGTTAGAAACTCTCATGACTGGGGATGATGGTTGGCATATTTAGGGAAAGGCCGAAAGGCAGGGTCCCTAGTGCAGACTTAGCAATAGGGAGAGTGTTGAAGTAGAGGCAGGCAAGGTCCACATCTCACAGGCCTTGTAGGCAAACATGAGAATTTTATTGCAAGAATAATGGGAAGTCATTGTAGTCTTAAAAGCTGTGAAATAATATGATCTAACAGTAAGTTTAAAAAAAATCTCTGGCTTTTCCTGGAAAATGAATTATAGGGGAGTAAGGGTGATAGCAGGAGCATTACAGAAAAATTGATGACTTACTGATAAATTTCAGAGATGGAGCTAGTAGGACTTGCTGACTTGGAAAAGGAGGAGAAAGAAATCATCAAAGACATTTGCATTTTTTACTTGAGCAAACTGGGTGGAGACTAAAGGAAGACTAGACTGCAAAGCCAGTGTCAAACTGAAAATCAAGACTTAGATTTGGCAGTATTGAGGTAAAAATGCATTTTAGACATCAATATGGAGATGTCAGATACACAACTGATTGAGACTGGAGCCCAGAGAGAGATCAGAGTTGGAAATACATATGCTGAAATACATAAATTTTCAGAAACTATAGATAGCATTTAAAGACTCAACAGCAGATAAGTTTACTTTAAGAAGACATGTATACTGAGAAAATCTGATGAGTTCAGGAGTAATTATCAAGGAACTTCATTATTTGGTGGTCAAGTAGAGGAGAACGAGCAAGGATTCACCAAGAAAGTAATACAAATACCATTGTAGTGTAATATCCATAGAGACCAGGAGAGGAGAGTCTTTTGAGAAGGGGAGAGGAGGTCAGCTGTGTCATCTGTAGCTAAAATATGAAGGTAGAGACATTATCATTGATTTTGGCAACATGAGGTTTGTAGGTGACCTTGATGAGACGTTTCAGAAGTGAGGCAGACAGACATCAGATTGCTGTGTACCAAAGTGTGAATGGGAGGAGAAACAAAGGAGAGCAAGTTAAGTCATATCTTTTAGCTACTTTGGCTTTGAAGCAGGGAGAAAATGGTTTCTGGAGCAAATATGAGGTGAGAAGAGACAAATATTTTTTAAAGATATAAAACTTTTAACCGTGGTTTTGCATATTGATTAGAATAACCTAACAGAAAGGAGAAATTCATGATACATGTGCAAGATGACAGTAATATCTTTGAAGAACAAAATTTCAGAAGGATAAGGGAAGGTAGAATCTGGAGCATACGTGGTGAAATTGGCCTTTTGTAAAAAGGAATTCCTCCTCCATTATCATGGGAGGGAAGGCAAGGAAGATGGGTAGGAAAGATGATTCCATACTTAATAGCTTCTATTTTCTTAAAGTAAAAAGTATAATACTTAGCTAAGAAGACTAGGGAAAGAAATTGGGACAAACTGTTGCAACTGAACTGGCAGAAAATCTGTCAACGAATTACTTCAGAAAGTAGGAAACTGACTTTATTAGAAAACATAAATGAATTTCCTGGTAATTTTGAGTGTCAGGTGATATTTGTTGTCAATCTAACGTGGAACCAGTCATTCCATGTTTTCTTTCTTCCGGCGACATTATATACTCATATACAGATAATGGCAGAATATTGTGTTGAAACTAGGTGAGGATTTTTCTGGGGTGGCCAAATAGTTGGAGCTATTTACAAGACAATGTTAATGATGGACCATGAAACTGAAGCTATGTAAAGTAAAGAAGTAAGTGATGCTAAGAGGGAATTGATGGGATATAAAGTTGATTGGTCAGTGAAAGTCATTATGAAGTAGTATAAGTTTTCAATATAGCATTTGAGTTAATGAAAAAGAAGGATATAGACAAATCAAGATATGTAAACAAGATGAAGGACGTAGGCTATTTCCAGGAAAACACTAGGACTAAGATGTTACTATTGAATGGGGAGGCTCTTAAGGCGAGTAAGAAAAGGTGACTGTAGGTGACAAAGTCAAGGAATTAAGATGTCAGCCTATTTCTTGAGTCATTCACAGTATGCTGATATTACTCGAAAGGATGACAAAGAAGAAGATACTTCAGTGGGTCCATCAGTGAATGACCTGTTGATAAATGATACCATTGAGAAGCTTTAGTGGATGGCATATTTGGGTGGTATACATAGTTTGGATTTTTAATGGAATTAAACAAAATGAGAAAAGTAGAGTGAGAACACTCATCCCAACCTCCAGGACCTGAGGCACATAGAGTGTAAAAGAAGCAATGTAGTATACAAGTGAAGGTGAACTACATTATCTATGACACAGATTAGACTGGTTTATTACCAAATGCATATTTGCCATGCTAGTCTTTTAATATATGCTAAATTACAGGGTTAAAGCTTGAGAAGATGCGGAATGTCATCTTGGGAGGAAAAAAGGCTAGTTATTAAGGTGCTTTAAAATTTGACATTTTCAACATGGTCTGGATTTGACCTTAAACTTGTAGGCTAATAAATTTGATCTTGTGATTGCCCTAAATACCTTTTGAACACCTACTTTGAGGGAAGTTGTACCTACAGAGACAATATGAATTATGACAGATATTCTGACTTGAATGAGCTTACAATCTTGAAAAAGATACAGGTAATTGGCAATTACATCACACTAATCATCTACATTGGAACAACATGGAAACTAAACTTGGGAGCTGGATGCCAGCAAGATCCATCACAGTTTGAAAAAAAACAATCAGCAGAATTGTCACCGGACTCAACTGACAAATGAAACACCACAATGTATTTATCCTTTTTCACTATGGCATTGTTGCTACTATCCATCAATAAATTAATGGTTGTATTAATTGGTATACATTCATCTTTTAATTGTTAGTGCAGCTGTTATAAAAAATGGTATATTTATATATACTATCATAGATAAAATACATTCTTAAACAGAAAAAAATATTTAGATACTTTAAATTGTTATCCTATTTTTTCACAAAATAAAAATCTTTATATTTACAAATAAATTCTTAGTAACAATGTATATCAAAGTCTTATCAGTAGTCACCTCTGTGGAAAGGCTGAGATTGGGATGAGGATGGGGGTAGTGTAGGGTATGAAGGGAGACTTGTTAATGTTCTGTGTAATTCTATGTTGTTTGGATTTGTTTTAGGGGGTAATAATATATTCATCTGTTGCTTCTGTAAGTAAAATATAAGTAATGTAATTAAACAATACGGGAGAATCACTTTTTAGAAGAAAGTTCTTTAGAGACTGTAAACCTGTCTACCAGGTACAACTAAACTTTGATTCTTTCTAGGCTGGTTTACTTTATTAAACAAACAAACAAAAACATGCTTTTGAGAAAAAAAGGAACATGTCTTACTGAGCCCATTAATTCTGAGCCTGTGGTGCTCACAGTGCAATCAAGTTATTACCCACCAGGAAGAATACCGGCACTGTATGGATGTATATAATAGAGCCCAAAAGAATGATCTAGGAAGCTACCATAGGATGTCATAAGTTCTGGAAGATAGGACAGGGACATTTTCTATGAGGAGAGCAAGCTTGACTACCTGAAGTGTTAAGCCAGAATAAGGCATTTGAAGAAAGGAACAAACTTATGGGCAAAAGATAGAGATGAAATTTACAGTAACCTGGACAAATGAAATGCAAAACTGATTGAAACATTCTGGGGAAGATAACAGCAGAAAAACTAGCTGTGGTAAATTGTGAACAGGCTTGCAAAATAAATGCAGAATTAGCATTGCCGGAGGAGGAGACAGGGAGTAAAAAGTAGATGTAGTACATCGAAGTGACAAAACAAGTTCAGAACTGGAATTGGGAATGACAACCTTGTGCATTCAGATTTTTTTTTTTTAAATCTTGAAAATAAAAGTAGATTATATTAAAGGGATTCATTAGGGCATAGCAAAACCAAGAACTAAACTCTGCCCCCTCTCTGTATCTGGGTGTATCTGCATCACTCTTTTCTTTCTCTCTGCAGATGAGCTTTCATGAACTCTCAATCCACACTGCCATAGATGGTCACTCCCACAGCTCCTGCTCTGCATGGTGTAGCCCTATAGACAGAGGTACTGGACTCCCTCTCACCCAAATCTCTCATTACAGGGAGAGAGAGAAATCTGATTAGCCAAACTTGGCTCATGAACCCATCTAATAATCTACCAGTGAGGAGTAGCGAGCAGTTCATTTGCAGTTTTGACCCCGATGTATTTATCCTACAGTAGAAGTGTGGTTCCCAGAGGAAGTGGGAGGATGAGTTGTGAACAGAGATACCTTATCTATCTGTTAACTATGTAACTATTCACTATTTGATAACAGTGGTGGAGATTTTCCTTTTGGAACTATCATCAATAAAATTATTGCCAAGAAATATCTTACCATAAAGCACTGATCCCAAGTGAACTGGTTATGCCAGTTTATCATAAATGATAACTTTTTTTCATTTTATAAACTCCCTATCTACTATGAGAGGAACAAAAAGGAGAATTTTGTTCAAGGAGAGAACAGCGAGACTTCTGTCTAATAAAAGAGTGCTAAAACCAAACTAGGGAATTTTTTTTTCCTAGTCTTCTAAAGGAGCCTGTGTCTTTACTCAAGGCTTTCCACATCTCAGTACTATTTAAGTATTGTTACCAGCTAATACCCACAGACTTTAATATCTTCTTTCTGATCCTATTTTACAAATGAAAATGGAAGCACTTAAATTTCTCAATGCTGCAGTGCTACACTTTAAGTACTGGAAAAGGGCCCAGTACTAAAAAGGAATGCCTTGAAGGGAAAGGAAGTTATAAACCATGATAAGTCAACAATACAATAAATGAATAATTGTAAAAGACAACAAATGAGGAATGAATTGGGCAGCTAACCATGATTAACTGTAGAGTCAGTTGCATAATGATAAATATTGTAAGTTCAGAGGAAGGCAGTATCCTCATGATTAGTCACAGCTCAACAACTTACATATTCCTATATAGGGACACTCCAACTAAATTGAACAATTAAAAACGAGTTTGTTGTTATAGGAAAAAAATAGCTGCTCTTTGTTGACTTACTTTCCTAAAGAAGAAAAGTCTCACAAGAAGACTAAGTAAACTAGAATGCAAAACTAAGATGTAATAGATTTTAAGCAACAAATAGAAAGTATACATAATGAGGGAGCAGAGTGAAAGTCAGGACCAAAATGAGTTACAGCAACTCAAACTAATAAGGAAGCAAGAACTACAGTTAAGCAGGTAAGAACTGACTTGGAGATTGCCCAAGTAGGGAGATCTAAAGTAGGAATCTGTAGAGTAGAACTGAATCTGTTAATTATGGTCATTCCGTGTCTCTGATTCTCAAAATATTAGATATTGCTCAGCTCCATAACTATCTTTCAGTTCTTAATTAGGAGTCCAGGCTTATAATGTGTATTGATTGTGAACTTACATATCATATAATTACCGTTATCACATACATATGCTTTCACAATGGATTCTGTTCTGGCCTACGTGAGTCTCTGTTCTTCATAACAGAGAGACAAAGTATAGCAGTAAGTAAATATGGCCAGAAAGGGGAAAAGTTAAATGATGCATTTGAAGTCTGGGTGATTGGAAAAATACAAATAATGATAGAAATAGGGAAATGAAAAGAGTCTATTTATAGATTAGGTGAACTCAGTTTTACAAATAGTAAGTTTTAGTTATATCAATTTTTAGGTGACCAAAAATGAAATACAAGTATCTTGTAAATCTGAAAAGTTCATCTTGAGATGTCAAGATATATCTATTTTATTTGTTTATCTAGCATTCATTTGGACTTCTAAATCTAAGAACCTAAAACTTTACTCAGTTTTGAGACATTTTGTTCCAATACTGCTTTACATATCCTTTTGCTTTATTCTTTTACTCTTGCTTTCTGGAAAGCCTATTGTCAAATATTGGAATCAGTCCTTCACATCTTTTGGTTTTTCTTTCATTCTTTGTATCTCTTGGTATTTTTAACTGCTTCTGAGAGAATTCCCTGGCTCATTCTTCTAGTTTCTTCTTCATCTGTGCCCATTTTTTCTTATTTAGCTCATCTATTGAGATTTAATTGTCACTTATTATTTATGCCACTTCTCTGAAAATTAATATATTCTTTGTTATGGAGATTATAGCCTCTTATTTCTCTGATGATATTAACTACACTTAATCTAAATTTTTTAGAAGTTTATTTTGCTTTCATATATATTAAGATTACCTGTTTTACATGACATTGGCTTTCATAAAATGTCTGTGTGCTCCCCTTTGGAATTGAGGTTCCTTGTGATCTCTGTGAAATGTCTAGTGAAATGTTAAAGAGGATGAGGTCCAGAGCCCCATGGCATGCGATGAAATCTCTGCTCTGTCTTGTGCAGACCCTGTAATATTATTATTACTTATGTTACCTTGGGACAAATGACTTCATAGTTCTGTGCCTCAGTTTCCTCACATATAAAATAAAGACAATAATATCCCTTAACTCACAGAATTTTATGAAAAATTATTAAGTGGTAGATTTTCTTCCAAAAGCTTTACATGTGTTATTAAGTATTAGTTTTTAATGTTATGAGAATAATGAATTGTTTTGTTATTAATAAGTAATAGTTTTTTTAAATATTATGTGACTGCTGAAATGTTTTATTGTATACAGCCTCCAGTGGTTGTGTGAAAGATTAGGCTGTATTACTGAGTGGAGTACGCTGGTTGTTTGTCTTCTGGGTGTGGCTTTCTGACCCCACTGAATGTAGTCAGCCACCTGGGGCATTTATTGCTCCAGAAGGGCCAGGTGGGGAAGGTGGGAGAAAATGGTATCTCCTTCTGGCCCAAGTGTATGTAGGATATGGAAGACTTTCTGGCTATTCCAATCTGATATTACTGTTCTTCACCCTATTTGGAATGTGTCTGCCTGTGGGTCTCTATATTTTGACATGTATAGGAATTTATGATAGAAAAATGAAGTGCAGCCTGTGCTCTGACCCCCATCATGAGCTAACTCTTAGTGATCGTTTTGAATGTAAATTGCATAATGTGGTTTAACAAGCCATTTTTCTGTATTTTTGACGTATTCTCTTCTCTGTCGATAGGTATTACAATTTGCCCCATATAAAAATAATAGTAATAAAAATAAAAGGCCATTTTTGGCTATGGATATGGCAGTCTACAAAAGTGTTTTGAAGATAGATCTTTGTTTTCATTTCATAGTGTATGATATGTGACTATCATGACTAAATATATCCATTAATAACAGAGTATAGGTTTTTCCTGGCGAGCTGAGTTTTTCATTATTAAATGGATTTAGAAACAAGAGTTAGAAACAACTGGAAAACATCTTAAGCCCTTGGCTTTTTTGTACTGGTGAAATATTAGAAGAGACATGGGAGTTCCTTCAGCTATTACTTAGATGAGCTGTCTTAATTATTTTCATGGAATTAAATAATGTCTTTAGGGGCAGAATATGAGAAGACACAGATACCCTAGTAGTATATGTATGTCCTCTCCACATTCCAAAGGATATTTTGAGTAGAAGAACAGCAGCAGCAGCAGCCACCACCGCCAGAAACACTGTGGTGAGAAGGGACTCGATTTTCCAGGCAGTGTGCCATGGAGGCCTGGGCATTTTGACAAGATGATGTATTCAATGTCTGAGCTCATGCAGGACAATAGCAATGGCACCTTCATCCTTCCCCGGGTCACCAACACCCAGGAACAATGTACAATAAAAATGTATGATAAAATGACGTGGAGGGAGATAAGAACTGATGTTGATTGTTTTCTCTTTTGATCACATAAGTATTAATAATGCTTGAATTTGACGCTATTAAGAGTCTCCTTGGTGGAAGAGGTGAATGCCTATATTGTCGTATCCAAGAATTGAAGTTTGTGTGATATACTTTGAAAACCCCAAACTGTAATTTCTTTCCTCAGTGTATCCTAACTTTTCTGGGTTGGATGCAATTCACTGACCCAAGAAGTATCTGATGGCATAGATTTGGCATTTAAACAAACTTTCTGACTCAGCTGGATAAAGAAAATTCTGGTTCATCAAAAATAAACTTTAAAAAGCAAGCAAAGTGAACAGTTAATCTGAAAGCTCAGTGTTCACCTCAATTTAAAATATTCCTTTTTGTTAAAATGATAGCATTCGATTTATTGTTATTCCAATTTTTAGAATTTTTCTTTCCTTTTTTCACTTAAAGAGTTTTGGTATAGTTGGATTAGAGCACTGTGGGCTGTTAAATATAGTTGTGATTTGCAAGAAAAGGAATTTAAAAATGAACCAGAGATGAATCTTTACTGATCTTAGTAGAAGAGCAAAGGATAAATGAAAGCTTGAATTCCATAATTCGTCTTTTTGTTTTATAACTTGTTTCCATTTCAAAAAAAAGACAATACGTCTACATACCTATCACATAGTCCTAAAGTAAATATCAGCTTTATTTATAGCATGCCGTGCACAGAGTGGTATAGCTCAGTGATTTATATCATGGGATAAAAGCCTGACTTAGCCTTACTAGCCATGTGGTCTTGGGCAGGATTCATATTGTGACTCGATATTCTCATATACAAAGTAGACATAATAATGGAATCTGTTTGATAGGATTGTTAAGAGGACTATGTGAGTCAATACTCAGAAAGCACATAGAAGAATGCTCCCTACATGGAAACACTGTGTTTGTGCTTTTTATCAGTATTTTCTTTAAAAGAAACCACCTGAGATTATGTGGAAGTTTAAGTTCTCAGACTACAGAAGATGAAATTATTTCTCAAGTTGTTTTAAAAAATAGTTTATGATTCTGACATGTGTAGTCATGATTAGTAAATTCATTCCCCAGTTACTATTAAGAATAATAACTGTTCTTACCGGTATCGTTGTTTTCTGAAACTAAAGTATTTTTCTTTCCTTGGATGACTAAATATAAAAAGTACATAAAACATAATGTACTGCTTTTAGAAGGAACATGTTATCAGTGACCCCATAATAGTAATATTTGTCATTAATAGTATTAATACATTACTTTTTGTAGCATGTTTATTTATTTTCACATTTAACTTTTATATTTGTTGGGTGACATTGCCTGTTAATGTAAATATAAAAAGATTAATGATGAAATTGTTTATAATTCTTGGCCTTCTTTCTCAGTATCTTCTTGCAGTAACTCCTTGTTGATGAAAACTTTCATACCATGATGTTTATCCAACTCCTCAAGTTCAACAGGCTTCAATCTTAAGCCTTAATCATTCATACTGACTTTTCATATGTTTATTTCTCCCTCCTTCTCTAAGCCTTTCCCTTATTCTGCTTACATCAGCATACACAAGCACACAGCACCTCTGTTCTAGTTTCTTCTCAGATGTACCTTTGTTTTCCTAGTTACCCCAGTACCAGAGGCTTAGTTGCATTTAATTAATCAGTTTTCTTCATTCTTTTCATTCAGCAAATAAAATTGTGATGAATCTTCCTTTAAAATAATTCTAATTTATATTCTTCTTTCCCACCACTGATGTCATGACTCCAGATACAGCCCTTAATTTCTGATTTTCTTCTTTCTATATTGTCACTGTGTTTAGCAATTTGTATTTGTTGATTAAATTGCTTTTTATTAGAAAATCTAGGTGCAAGAAGCCTGTTGCTTTCAAAATGAACAAAAATATTAAATTCCCTAGTTATCCTTCAGGTAGATGAAAATGGACAAAGAAGGATAAAAAGCATATCATAACATCATAAAATAATAGAGAAGAAATATAGATTGATTGGCTAAAAGTAATGGTCTGAGATAAAATAGATATTAATTATCAAGTCTTAGCTATTGCATTCTTTCCTTGTGGTAATAATATGACCTCAAACTGGGGAACTGAAGACAGCAGAAAATATTCTCTCGGTTCTGGAGGCCAGATATCAGTAATCAAATTGTCAGCAGGACTGCACTGCCTCTGGGGAATTTCAGGGAAGAATTCATTCTTTGCCTCTTTCATATTTTGGATGTTGCGAGTTTCCTTTACTTGTGTTCACATCTCTCTGTTTTATCTTCATATGGCCTTCGTCTCTGGGTATCTTTTAAGGAACTTGTCTTTGGATTTAGTGCCTGTGAAGGCAGATTTTATGTGTCAATGTGGCTATGCCATTTCGTTGTTTCATCAAACATTGGTCTAGATTTTTTGGGAAGGTATTTTTTTTTTGATGTGATTAATACTTACAAGAAAGCCAATTACTTTCCATAATATGGGTGAGCCTCATGCAACCAGCTGAAGGCCCTAAAAGCAAAAGTTAAGGTTTCTTGGGGAAGAAAGAATTCTGCTCAACACTGTGACATAAAAATCCTGCCTGAATTTTCATACTGCTAACATGCCATGTAAATTTCAGACTCGAAACTGCAATATCAACGTTTACCTGAATTTCTGAACTTCCAGCCTGTCCTATGGATTTTGGACTTATCAGTACCTATAGTAGTGACAGTCAATTCCTTAAAATCTCTCTTTCTCTTTCTCTCTCTCTCTCCCTGCCTCTCTCTCTCCCTGCCCCCCCCCCCTCTCTCTCAGTTCTGTTTCACTAGAGAACCCAAACTGATACAGGGTCCAAAATGGTTCAGGATGAACTCAATTCTAAATGCTTATTAACCTGATTACATTTGCAGAAACCCTTTTTCCAGATAAAGTAGCATTAACAAGTTCCAGGAATTTGATGTGAATATCTTTTGGGGTGAGGGAATATTTTCTTTTTTTTTTTTGAGTTGGAGTCTCACTGGGTCGCCCAGACTGGAGTGCAGTGGCCGCTCCCAGCCACCGCAACCTCGCCTGCTGGGCTCCGGCGATCCTTCCGCCTCAGCCTTCCAAGGAGCTGGAACTACAGGCGCGCGCTACCACGCCCGGCTGATTTTTTGATTTATTGTAGAGATGAGGTCTCGCTGCCCAGGCGGGTCTCGAACCCGTGGGCTCAGGCCATCCACTCACCTCAGCCTCCCAAAGGCGCGGGATTACAGGCTGAGCCACCGAGCCCGGCGGGAATATTTTCAACCTACCACAACTACCCCATAAATTAGGAATTCCTGATTCCATCATAGGCATATCATAGGTAATTACCAAGTTTCAAAAGGTATCATAGAATTTTCAAACGAGTTATTAAAAATTAATTTATTCAGAGAATGAATATATATGCCAGATGGAATTTATGAGAGAAGAGTGTCATAAGGTGTAATATAAAATTATATAGTTAATTATAACATTAAAATCCATGCATAGAGCTATATTTGTTGATGAAGTCTAGAGTCTGGGCCACACTTTAACAAGTGACATGAAATGAAAGTAATTTCTAAGGAAATCCTTTTTGCAAACCAGAAACTTAATTTCTAAACATTAAGCCTAGAAGTTTGTACAGATTATATTTGTTTCATTAATTTGCATATTTTCCAGAGTTTATTCAAGTTCTCTTTCTATAAAACTAAAATAAATAATGATAATGTTTTTAAGGTCTGTATTAACCCTCCACTGCCTGTCCAATTTTTTAAAGCATGTTGAGAAAATATGGAATTTTTCTTCCATATAAGATTTGGAATCCAAATAGAAAACCGACTTCTATTAAAAAATAATTTTGCATTTGGTGGATAATAGCTCCTGGATTTTGTTGAGCATGACTTCTCTTAGCATTCTTTTCTTTCTTGCATTTCAAAATCTGAGCATAAATGTTAAAGATTTTCATGTTATAGGAAAGTAACCTCCACCATGATCTTCGAAGAAAGAAAGTAACCTAAGCAACAATTTTGTGAATAAATGTCTGCTGGTGAATCTTATCAGGTGTTTGATTTAGGAGCTGGGGAGAACAACTGAAAATGAAGGGGAAAAGGAGGACTCTCAGCATAAATGAAAATCTTTGGAGCTCAACTTTCATTTATACTTCTGCTCCGATCGTCATAAAGAATTACAAACTTGGATGTGTTTCAGTGGTAAAATTTTCACTGTACTCAAATGTTCTTCATCTGATTTTGTATTGTTGTGGCATCTCAGATCTACATTTGTGTAATAGTTTTATATCTCTCTTATTGCTTTTTTCTCTAAATTTCTATCCTCACTCTTCTTAAGAACCATTCATTGTTAATGCTGTTGTTATTAAATATTTGAAGAAGTTGTATAATCTTTTTATGAGATTAGTACTTTCCTTTCCCAGGGGTTGTGTGATGTCTTAGTTCATTTGTGCTGCTATAGCAAACGAACACAGACTGGGTCATTTTTTTAAAAATCGAAATTTATTTCTCACAATCTGGAGTCTGGTAAGTTCAAGATCAAGGTGCCAGCATTTGGTGTATGGTGAGGACGTTCTTGTTGTGTTCTCACCTGGCAGAAGGCAGAAGGACAGAGAGCAAGAAAGCCTAAAGCTGTCTGAAGCTTCTGTCATCTGTGCCTTAATCCCAGTCCCATTTACAAGGGAGAAGCCCTCATGACATGATTACCCTCTAAAGGTCCCACCTCAACACTATCACAAGGTCAATACCCGGATTTTGGATTTGGGAGGGGCATATTCAAACTCTAGCATGTGATAATTAGGGAAGGGAGTACTGGTGAGAACTATTTCTAATGGTACAGTTCTTGAAGATGACTGTGGGATAAATCACTTTGATTGAGTTTGTTTTCCTCGTCAGACCCTAAAGAAAGAGTTGTCACAGGAGGCTTGGCAGATATACTAAGGACAACTTAGAAACAACTAACTTGCCATTTTGCTAGAGACATTTTTACATTGAAATATATTTTCTCATTAACTCATAAGAGGATAGACAATTGCTATACTGGTATCATTAGTGATCTTTTTAGATACAAATTCTAAGTCTGAAATGAGCCAGGTGTTTTGCACCCGTTCGCTCGTTGTCCCCACAGGAGGCATGTCACGTAGGTAGGTATGAGATCCATTCTACATGGAGAAATTAAGACTGACAGAGTTTAAGGCATTTTTACACAATTATACAGTGGCTAAGGAAGCACTGGAGACAAGGTCTACTTATTGCTCCAATTTTTCGCTGACCATCTTTTCTGAGTTTGGGATAAGGATGTTGGTTTTGAATTGATTTTTACTTACTCTAGGCAAGTTTCAGAAACCAACCTACTTCTGTGGCACATGTTAAGAATTTAAAAACAGTTCAAATCATTTTGTTTAATTTGGGAAACACATGAAAGTCTTGTCTGCTATCCATTGACTTCATGTTTTACATGATGAATATATTCTGCATATGCCTGAATCTTTATCTAGAGCCAAATCTGAGAGAGGTCCCAAGGGCAAGGGTTGCTCCTAGAATTATTCCAAATAATTTGCAGAATCTAGAAAGTTAAGTCCAAACAAAGTCATTTACCATGAAAAAAGAGAAAAGCTGAATAGTTTACCAGATAATCATGTGTATGTGAAATATTATTTTATTTTTCCTTCTGATGCTGCCCTTCTGTTAAGTTTAAGGACATACCTCTCTGAGAAGCTGCCTAAGGGGAATACTTTTATTGTAAACAGTTAAGGGCACTCATGTATAATTTTTACTTTGCACACATCACTTTGCAAGAGCAGTTTCTTTTAATTCTTCTTCTTTTTTCCCCTGTGTGCATTGATTTCCTGCATATGCTGTGAATAGAACTTGCTTTTTGTAACTCATTCATCTGGAAGAAGTCCTGTATTTTGCTACTACTGAGTCAACAGATGCAAAAACCTCAGAACAATTTAATTTATTTAAAAATCTGTTGGTTTTTTTGTGGTGTTTTTGATTTTTGCCTTTAAAATATGAACTTAATGTTCATTATTTTGAAATAAATTCACTTTGAAGCAAGAAGAACATTGTTGCTGGCTAATAACAACTTTGGCATTTAGAACTGGCTTGTAAAAGTCCTCTCTTAACAATGTTTGAATACTCATTGAAGTGTTAGTGGTAGCCCTCAGCCTATGCAAGCATAAATTATCAAAACAACCAAGTCATGTAGGCCAATGGCCCTTCATCCGTTCCTTTTCTTGGAAAATTGTAGTTATGGGGATTTCAAAGTACTTATATAAAATGAGGTTGCTTATTGGTGGTTATGTGGACTCCACTAAGATGTATCATTTATGTGACTCATATTTCTATCCCTCAGGGTGGCTTCTTGTTCTTGGATGAATTTGAGAAATTGGTGCAGATCACAGACTACCAAAGACTATCCCTTAGCACCTTATTAACTTGATTATTTGTAAAATATCTAAGATATCACTACTGAATCATCTGTTTAAAAGGGTTAGAGAAAGAAGCATTTATAGTCTGACATTTAATCAAATTTGTTAATATCTTTTTAAATTTATTGTTTGACATCACCATTTAATTACAGCCATTCATTCACTTTCCCAGTTTGGTAAGATTCCATCTCACTAAACAGAAATGTCTGGTTCAAACAGTCTTCTCCCTTATTACATTGGTATAAGGCCCACAGTTTTCCTAATTCTAAGCAATGTCCTTATTCATGCTGCTTCATATTATATTAATATGTCCAAAATATGCTTTTGGTTATATTGCATTAACTCTTTGTTACCAAACACATACTGGTTCCTACCATGAAAATAGTCAAAAATTGGATGAGACTGTACCATCATAAAAAGCCATGAATCTTTGCCCTAATTTCTTCATACTCCTTCAAACCAACCTTTCTATTGCTTTTGTCAAAAGTTAGTGCTAATCACGACTTTCTTTTTAAAACCCCTATTCTTCTATTTCTCTTTATTTTATCATTTTCTGAGGGATTATTGAGTTCCTGACCAAAAGTCTTCTATTAATTTCACACACTACTATCTTGGGTATTATTAAGGAACATTCTGGGGATCATCTTTTGCTACCCCCAAATTATAGAGCATGATGGAACTAGAGAAGATACTTAGTCAACCTTCTTCTTTTTGAAAAATAAGATAACAGTATAAAAATTTAGTGACTTTTCTTGAGGCTCACAATTAATTAGTTCAGAGATGAAATTTGAACTTAGGGCCTCTTACTGTAAGTTAAGAATCATTTCTATACTTATCCATTCTTCAAAAAAAGTGGAATTGGAGTGTCTGGTACAATAGAACTTGACTACTCCAAAGGGAATGTGAAGAGAAACCAAAACATGGCATCCTTAACAATCCCAATAATTTTCTCCAATCCTCATGGTAGGAAAGTTTAACTTAGTTCTATCTCTTTGCTTTTATTATTGTATTTAACTTGCATAGCACTTTGACATTAGACTATTTTTATCATATAATTAAGTTTTTCATGGAGAAAATAAAGAGTCTTCTCTGTGTACACAGGTCAGGAGGAGGACAAAATTGCAAGACTGGCCCATCAGCACAAAAGCAAGCCCCATTGCTCCTGCCTTTATTTTACTTTTGCTTTCTTTAAACATATTTTGTACAAAACAAATTGTAGTGACTTTGGATGGGAAACAGTTCTTTACTAAAATGTTCACACCATTGTTTGCTAAAACTGGCAAGTAGGACTTTCCCATAACACTGGAATATCCCCTTGCTTGAAGCCTTCTCTGGTTTCACTGGCCAAAGAGCTCTCTTCCTCTTCTGTATTACAATTATTTTGTGTTCTGTAAATTTATCTGTGAGTTTCTCAACTTTATACATTTTTATTAGATATGTCACTGTGGTTCTGTTTTGTGACATGGTTTGAAATATTTGAAACATTGCCATTTTTTATATATTAGACAAACATAGTCTAATGGTTTGTATACAGTGTGCATGCAAATATTTTTTTAATTGAGTTCTTCTGTTAAGTAATGAAATGTTCTATTTCCCAAGTTCTTAAACAGCTATGTAATAATAGCTGTTTAAGGAAAATAAATGAGTCTAGAGTATTTATATAAAGCAGACTTGTTTTAGTGGTAGAAATGCTTGTTTAGAAAAGTTAAACTGTTCATAATATACAAGTAGGAGGGAGAAGAGAAGGAAATCAACAACTTTGAATAATTAGATGGAGCAATTGTTATTCTTAAGTATAAAATTTGAAATGATTTATGTGCTTTAGATTTGACCTCCTTGACCCATTAGTCTTACTGTTGGAAAGACCAAATGCAAGGGCATAAGTAAAATAATGATTGGATCAATTGATGACTGGCCCTAGAGGAGCCGATAATTGTTGTGATACTCAAAGAGTGAGTTGGAATGATAAAAGATGATCATCATAGGATGGGATAATGAAATATGGGATTATGGATGGGTTATACTTACTAGTAATAAGATAGGGTATGACTTGGGTGTGAAGGGCTAAGGTAAAGTGGTGGACAAGATCATTAGATCATTAGAGATGAGGAGGTTAAGGATTTGAAAGGCTAGGTGTGAGAGAATGGAGAATGGCGTTTTGCGGGGGAGAGAGGAGAATGTTTATATTGCAAAGAATTACAACAGCATTGAAGATATTTAGAGCAACACAGGAGCGAAAATTTTTAAGAATTGTATGATAGTGGTCCAGAGTTGCCATACTTGACTGCAACAAGGAGTACTAGGCATAATCTAAGGATGTGAGGTTCAAAACTGGGTGGTGTTTTTGTGGAGGAGAGAAGGAGAATATCTAGAAGTGCCAGTAAAGATAGACACCTATGCAACTTCTATTATCTGTGGTATTGAGCTTTTAGAAGAGACAATAATCATTCCTGGAGCAGGTTTCAAGGAAAGTCGTACTCTTAAGGAAAAGAGGTTAAAAAAAGAAGGTAAAAGGAATTTTGAGGTTTGGGTTTGTGAATGTGAATGTGAATGATTATGGATATTTGCATATCTGCTTCTTTTTTGTTTACTTGATTGTGGTCACGAAGATATAAACTATATTTTATTCATCTTTGGATCCCACATATCTACCACAGTAAAGCATTGTAAATTATGTAAAACTTTTTAGAAAATAAATCCCAACCATAGTTTAGATCTATAAAAGTTTAATATTTGCCAGTCTATAAATAATTGTCCGAATGAATAAGTTGGTACCCAGCTCATAAATGTCCAGGCAGCTGTAAATATGTATTATGGATAGCTATCTAGTATTTAAGTTGCCAGCACCTCTTCTCACCCTTTTTCAACGTGGCCTGTTTCAATATTGAATTTAATTGTACTTGTAATTCTTTACTGGTTTTCAGCCAACAGCTAAGTGTCATTATCATACATAGAGCACTACCAATTCATGTTAATTAGCTCTGTAATTGCAAGTGAGAGAATTGAATACACTTGATTTTCCCATGAAAATTAAAAAATAAGATGAAAAATCCACTAATTGCCTATTTCACTTTCAGAAGATTTCATAATTACTGAAACGTCTCTCGACTGCTTTGAATTGATGCCTCTGACAGTACATGATGGTCCAGGTGCTCACAGGATGGGCTGTCTTCACTTGTGCCAGTTTCCTATTTGTCAGTAGTCACCATCAAAATGCTAAGAAAAAATAGTACTCCTCTAAAGGACAAAAAACTATATAACAAAATATCTACTCCTTTTTCTCACAGAGAAACCTTTGTGGGGAATTAATTTAACATCCCTGAGTGTGTATTGGAAGGGATGTCTCAAGGCAAGGGCATGCCAAACCACAGAAGTCTGGGTAGAAAATGAGAAGCAAGTTTATAGGAAGTAGTGCCTCACTATGATTCCTTATGAAGGACACCATTTTGAATAGTATGATTCTGCAAAGACATTCTATAAAAGCCTTCATCAGTTATGGTGGTGTATGATGCTTGCAGTCAATTTATTTGTAGCCTGCCACGATCAGGGTTTGGCTCAAAGAGCTGATCTTTCAGTTTCACCAATTTATATGGATAGTTCAACAATCATGAGAAAGCAAACTTGTTAAGAAAAGGAATTTGGTTTTGTTCATTTTGGCATCCACAGAATCACGTACCAGAGTATATTACCATTCTAGAACTCAATAATCGTTTTTTGAATCAATGAATAAATGGATTCAGTAGTCAACACACACACGCGCACACACACACGTATATTTCATTCTATTTATAAGCATCTTGTTGCAGAAAATTTATATTCTCTAATAGTCTATCCAGAATTCAATCATCTTTAAATCAAATTAGCTGAGGTTGAAAACATAAGTACTACTTACTTCACCAGATATAATGTTATCAAAGAGGCAGAAGAGTCCCAAGGTCAAACCTGCCATCACTGGGACTGTGATGAACACCCTGCCTGTGTCTCATCTTTCCAAATATGGAATATAAATGTGTTTTAAGCTAGGATACTATGCAAAAAGAAAATTACTATTAGTATTGGTATGCGACCAATAAAATGAACAGACACAAAATATACATTTTATTTTTATTAATTAGAATACGCCAAGATATAAGAAGAGCTTACATGGAACAATTTTTTTTTCTTTTGAGTTGGAGTCTCACTCTTACCGCCCAAGCTGGAGTGCAATGGCTCACTCATGGCCACTGCAGCCTCTACCTGCTGGGCTGAGGCGATCCTTTCGCCTCAGCCTTCCAAGTAGCTGAACTACAGATGCTTACCATCACACCTGGCTAGTTTTTGTGATTTATTGTAGAGATGAGGGCTCATCAAATTGCCCAGGCTGGCCTTGAACCCCTGAACTCAGGCAATCCTCTCATCTTGGCCTCCCAAAGTGCTGGGATTACAGGCTGAGTCACTGCACCCAGCCGGAACAGTTTTTTCACATAACCATCATTTTTGGTGTGTCATTATCTATTGGTAAGTGTATACATATGAATCTTCAGTAACTTGGCTATTTAATTTTTGCATAATTTTATGGCATGATTTGCATATTATGTCATATGTCATTTGAATTTCTACTCTCACTATTCTTATTGGATTGAAGTCCTAGGAAACTTAGCATATTCTGCACTGTGCTCTAAGTACAGCTAATAAGTATGACATGCTCATAAAATGGAAAACAAAATTATTTATCCCTTGAGCTTATGTTTCCCCTTTTACTCAACAATTCTTCCTCTTCTAAATTAAGATTTTGTAGACAATTCCTCTGTCATAGATAAATAATTAAATTACTTTTGAAATTTTTGATATCTCATTAAGAGTTACGTTATTACCATTTCTACAGTAGTATTTGCATTTGACATTTGATATTCTCTTGTTTTTATAGAATTATTAACATTTTTATTAATGTAACTTATGAAATATAGTTATAACTTTCTATATTTTTGATGGATATAGAATCAGAAACACAGCCGGGCTTGGTGGCTCAGCCTGTAATCCCGCGCCCCGGGAGGCTGAGGTGAGTGAATTGCCTGAGCCCGCGGGTTCGAGACCTGCCTGGGCAACTTGGTGAGACCTCATCTCTACAACAAATCAAAAAATTAGCCGGGTGTGGTAGAGTGCGCCTGTAGTTCCAGTGATGTGGAAGGCTGAGGTGGAAGGATTGCCGGAGCCCAGCAGGTCGAGGCTGCGGTGGCAGGGAGAGGCCACTGCACTCTAGTCCGGGCGACAGAGTGAGACTCCAACTCAAAAAAAAAAAAAAAAAAAGAATCAGAAACACAGGAAAAATCACATCTGAGAGAAATAATAGACATATTGAAAAATTAGATTTTGTAGCTGTCTTACAAACACAGTACATTCTTCTTTTTTTTTTTTTTTTTTTTT
>NW_007249343.1:71468-90322 GCF_000164805.1 Carlito syrichta | reverse complement strand
ATGAGGTCTCGCTGCCCAGGCGGGTCTCGAACCCGCGGGCTCAGGCAATCCACTCACCTCAGCCTCCCAAAGGCGCGGGATAACAGGCTGAGCCACTGAGCCCGCCTAGTACATTATTTATAACATCAGAAACTTCTTTTACATTCAATATTAACCTGTGCATTCCTCAGCCTTCTGGCTAAGATCAAGTGCAATATTAACTTATGGGAGTACTGCCTATGAAATGCTTCTCTTCATGAAAATTCTAAATAAATAAGTAAAGTATATTTTTATTATTTCATTTGTATTATTGTTATGTATTTATTGTCATATAATAGTAAATAAAATGATAGATGTTAAAATATATCAAACCATTTATCAAATTTATTATATTTGATAGTGAAAGCTGGGAGATCTGGTTTTCAAAACAAATCAAGCCAAAATTAAGACACACTGATTGAAAGGCAAAAATGTTGGATGAATGAATCCTCCAAGTACATTACAGAATCCTTCCTGGTATATTACAGAAAACTTTCATGTATTTTGTTGTCTTAAAATCATCAAGTAGAAACCTTCTAAGTACAAATATTCAACTAACTATTGAATTTATAGTGCAGTATTGAAATACTGAAATGATTAAATGCAATTGATTTTATTGTATGTTAAAACTGGAAAATAATTTTAAGGCCAATACTCAATTATTTGGCTAAAAGTCTTATTCATGACTTATTTATTACAGTAATATAAAAATAAATTAAACTTTTACCACTTTAGCGAAACATACAGATATTCAATACTGTTGAAGTGTTAATAAATAAAAGTAAGATAAACGTTAATCATGTTAAAGCTGTTTCTGGCTACCAAAATAAAATTGTCTAGGAATAAACACAGTAGGAACAGTGATATCTACTACTTTAAGACTCAGATCTGTTTTATTGGTGCTTCCAAATGATTAGAAATCATTTTTCTTTTATTCCTTTTTATTTGCAGAGGTAAGGATTTGTAGTTTTCATAGACTTAATTATATATGTAACTGTGTTCATTTATCTATATGTCTGGGCTATTTCATTAGAAAGAAAGAGTGAGAAAGAGAGAGAAAGAGAGGCAGAGAGAGAGTTTCTGTTTTTTTCAAGTTTGTATCAACTTAGCAGTGTGATATCCAACAAATGCCCAAAATTGACAATAAGGAATGCAGTGCTCTCTATGTAATACACCACTGAGATACAGAGAGCTTCATATGCACACACCTAAATTTTTTTTACAATTCATTTTGTTTATGTATTTATTTTACCTTATTTTATTATAGAGATTTGCATTACAAGTCAGGATTTGGTACATAAGTAATCTATGTACAGCTGAAGTTTGGGCCTCCAACTGGTCCTCATCTCCCCTGGTTTAGGACCAGTTATCCTTTATATTGCCACGTGACCTCCCACCTTGCCCTCTCCATTGGCAGTGTCCAACTACTGCCAATCCCTGCCTTGTGTTGTTGTGGTTAATGTTCAGGTCCCACTTGTGAGTGAGAACATGTGATATTTGGTTCTTTGTTACTGTGATTGATAGATCTCTAAGTATGATGGTCTCCACCTCCATCCAATTTACTTCAAAGTCCCTGATTTTGTCCTTATTTATGGCTGCATATTATTCAAAAATCAACTCTAAATGGGTCAATACCTAAATGTAAAAACTCAAACTATAAGAGTCCCAGAAGAAAATGCAGAAAATACTCTTATGCACATTGGGGTTTGTTTGTTAGTTTGTTTGTTGTTGGTTTTTTTTTTTTTTGAGTTGGAGTCTCACTCTCGCCCAGACTGCAGTGCAGTGGCAGCTCCCGGCCACCACAACCTCGACCTGCTGGGCTCTGGTGATCCTTCCGCCTCAGCCTTCCAAGTAGCCGGAATTACAGGCATGCGCTACCACGCCCGGCTGACTTTTTGATTTATTGTAGAGATGAGGTCTTGCTGCCCAGGTGGGTCTCGAACCCGCGGGCTCAGGCAATCCACTCACCTCAGACTCTCAAAGGTGCGGGATTACAGGCTGAGCCACCGAGCCCGGCTGTTTGTTTTGTTTTTTAAGTAATTGGAAGATTAGTAAAGGCAAAGTTTTATAACCATATACCAGAGGTAGACTTGTTACTTAAAATAATAATTAGTTCTTGATTGTCTGGACTTTTAAATTCAAATGTTTGCATGGAAGCAAAGGTTTTCATCCATAATAAATTTTCAACCTTGACATTTGCATACTGTCAAGAGAAGAGTTGAGTTCATCTTCTGAATAGTTTGGACAGTATAAATAAATGAGAGCAAACACCCATGTGTGTATGGAAACAATTCAACTTTATCTTACTTCATAAAACAAATCAAAGTATAGTTGAGTAGAAAAATAGCACTGTTTTATTTCATTGTATGTATATGTAGACAAACTATATGTATATGTATATCACATATTCTTTACTTGTTTATCTGTTGATAGACAGTTAGATTGCTTCCCTATCTCACTATCGTGAATAATGCTGGAAGGGATGTGGGAGTTCAGATAGTTGGTGACATACCAATTTTAATTACTGTGGGTGTATATCCAGAAGTGGGATTGTTCTCTCATATGGTAGTTCTATTTTTAATTTTTGGTGAAACTCCGTACTGTTTTTCATTATGGCTATACTAATTTACTTTTCCAACAGTGTACAAGGATTCCTTTTTCTCCACATCCTTACCAACACTTGTTACCATTTGTCTTTTGGATAATATTCATTCTTTTTTATTTTTATTTTGGATTCAGGTGGGTACACGTGTATTTGTTACATGAACATATTGTGTAGCGGGGTTTTGGGTCTCAGGTGGCCTCTCCCCCAGATCGTGAACGTTGTGCCCTGTAGGTAGTTTCTGAACCTTAACCCCCCTCCACACTCTGACTTTATTGGTGTCCCTAGTGTCTATTATTTCTACCTCTGTGACTATTTAACTCCCCCATATGATTGAGAACATGCAGTGTTTGGTTTTTGGTTTGAGTCAGTTTACTTAGGATGATGATCTCCAGCTCCATCCATGTTGCTGCCAAGGACATAACTTCATTCTTTTTTATGGCTGCATAGTATTCTGTGTACAATTCACAATTGCAAAGATTCCACATCATTACAATTGTGAATTGTGCTGTGATGAATAACTGGGTACAGGTGTTTTGTTATATAATGACCTCTGTTTCTTACGGTAACAGATATGAGGTAATTTTTCATTATGCTTTTAATTTGATTTTCCTCATGATTAGAGATATTGAGCATTATCTCATGTATCTGTTGGCCATTTGTACCTCTTCATATAAGATATAGCTATTCAGATCCTTTGCCCATTTTTAAAATTCAGGTTATTTGTTTTTTTGCTATTGAGTCGTTTGAGTCCTTATATATTTTGGATATTAATCTCTTATGAAATGTATTGTTTGCAGATATTTTCTCCTAATCTATAGGTAGTCGCCTACACTATTCATTGTTTCTTTTGCTCTGCAGAAGCTTTTTAGTTTTATGCAATCCCATTTGTCTATCTTTGCTCTTTGAGTACTATCCAAGACATCATTGCCCTGACCAATGTTGTGGCTCTTTCTCCCTATTTTCTTGTAGTTGTTTTGTAGTTTCAGGTCTTACATTAAAGTCTTTAATCCATTTTGAGTTTATTTCTATGTATGTATGGGAAAAGGTTCTAATTTCATTCTTCAGCATGTGAATATCTAGTTTTCCCAGCACTATTTATCTAGAAAACTGTCCTTTTCCTATTATGTGTTCTTGGCACCTATGTTGAAAATCTATTGATCATAAATACTTCGGTTTATTTCTGGGCTTTCTAATCTGTTTCATTGGTCAGTGTGTCTGTTTTTATGTCAGTACCATGCTGCTTTAATTTTAATAGCTTCATAATGTATTTTGAAATCAGGATTATGATGACTTCAGCTTTGATCTTTTTGCTCAAGCTTTGAATATTTGAGGTCTTTAATGGTTTCATATGAATTTTAGAATTTTTTTGTATTTTTGTAAAAAAAATGACATTGGAATTTAGAAAGAAATTTCATTGAATCTGTAGATCGCTTTGAGTATGGACATATTAACAATATTAATTCTTGGAATGTGTGGACATTAAATACTATACATTCTTTGGAAAGAAGAAAATTGTCATTTGTGACAATATGAATGAATGAAACTGAAGGACATTATGCTAAGTGAGTTAAGCCAGGCACAGATATACAAATACTGTATGATCTTACTGATATGTGATCTAAAAAAAGGTCCATTTCATAGAAGGAGAGTAAAAAAGGTAGTTACCAGAAGCTGGGGAGGGAGTGGTGAGGGAGGAGAGAGAGGAAAGGGAAAGGGAAGACGTTGATCAAGGGTATGTAGTTTCAGTTAGACTGAAAGAATAAGTTGTAGTGATCTATTGCTCTGCTTAGTGACCACAGTTAATAAATATATGGTATATTTCAAAAACTGCTAAAAGAATAGACTAATGTACTTATCACACAAATAAGTCAATTAAGTGATGTATGTGTATAATTAGCTTGATTGAGTCTTTCTACAATGTACTCATAGATCAGAGCACCAAATTTTACCCCATAAATATACACAAGTATTTATTGATAAAAAATGCATTTTAAAAATCATAATTGGCAAAATTGTATTGAAATCAACTAATATAGTATTCTCTCTAATTTTTATGCTAGAGAATATATTGTATATAGTTTGCAAAGCATATTTATGTTTATTTCTTATGTGATTATCATAGCATACTTTAGTGATAGGCAAGAGAGAAATCATCATCACAGACAGGAGAAATAAGAGTTTGAAGTGACAACCCCAAGTTCACAGAACTAGTATGTAAAGAGCAATATTCTTCCAAGTGGGGATTATACTTGTTTTTGTCCATCTGACTTTTTGTTCCTGTGTCTGTGTCCTGGTAAAATTATATCACATTGGACAATGTAGCAATGCTCTTTAAGCCAGAATTAACTTTTCTTTAGTAGCGTATTGTCACTAGAAGATATGGCACATGTTCCTAAAAGGTAGGATAACACAGCAGAAAAAAAACACAGGGAAATGCGATGAATTTGATATAATCAAATTAACTCTCTTAATATCTAGAAAATGCTGAAACTAAAATCTTATATAATATGAAATTTCTACATGATTCCCACAATGTCTGTTTATAAAAGCTCCAAAAATATAATATAATCAATATTTGGAAAACTCTATATTGGTTCTGAAAATAGGAGACAGTTTTCTCTAGTCAATGCTCTTGAGAGAAGAAATAATTTATTAAAGATTATAAGATTGTTTATTCCTTCAATTTTTGCATTAACCTAATGTTGTAATGATGTTCAATACTGTCACACAAATATATCATTACTACATTTAGGATTCAATATTTATTGTTGCAATTGGAAGCCTGGCTTTTATACCAAATACAGGAGATATTTGAGTTTCTGAAAGTGGACAGTAGGAGTTGTTACACTGACAATACATAATGATAAAAAATAATCATCAATCTTTTTGTTTTAATAGCTTCATGATTTCAGACAAGTTAATGTCTTGTCCCCTGAGCTTCATTTAATTCTATCATTTGTAAACAAAATAAGAATTCTTTTTTTGTTGTTTTTATTCAGGAATGTTGTCAGGATGTAGTGGAAAGAAGGGCTTTGAGACTCCAGAGTCACACCCATTGAGGGTAATATGCCATTTGTTTCAAAACTACTGTTACTTTTCCCCCAAGAACAGAGGAAGCATATTAATGGTCTACCTACATTAAATGTGCATAAAATATTTCAGGCTTAGTGATACATTCAGGCTTAGTGATACATTTAACACATTATACTCTCCTTGCTTTAAAGGAAAAAGTCAAACACCTTTTTTAAAATCTTGGTCTTAAAATTAAAAAGTAATATTGCTTTTTACAATTTTTTGGTGCTCAGAATATTTTAAAACTAATTGTACTATAGTGATGACACAATAAAGCTATTATTATATTTAAAGAGATTGACTGTATTTATATATTATATATTTTAATTATTTTGGCTTATGTAATTATATTCAACCTACCAAAAATATTCCTGTGTGAAAATACCTAGTGCCTCTCTGTTCATTTTTATCATGGGCAGACTTTTTCCTTTCCTATTCATTCAAACTCTTATTTTTCAATGGCTGTCACCCATATAAGAAATTATGTGGGCACAATGAAGAATACAGAGACAAAATATTAAAAAACCTTGACCACAAATTGCCTAGCATCTAGTCAAATAAAGGTCAATCAATTAAGGAGACATAATAAAATACAAATAGCAAAGAAGACAGGAGTGCCTTAGGAAAAATGAAGTAATAGTTCTTGCTCTGTCATCTCCAAGGAAGAAAGGGCCATGTATATGAGATCAGTAAGGCATATTCTACCTGAGTTTTCATATAGGCCAATATAATTACTTCTAATAATTCTGTTGTGATCCTAGTACCTCAAGTTTGATGATATACAACCCTAATTTATCAGGTTTTCCAAAAATAGTTTACTTCATTTTTATTTTTTATTTTTTTGAGTCAGAGTCTCACTCTGTCGCCCAGGCTGGAGTGCAGTGGCACATTCACAACCACCACAGCCTTGACCTGCTGGGCTCAGGCATCCTTCTGCCTCAGTCTTCCAAGTAGCTGGAACTACATGTGTGCAACACCATGTCCCGCTTATTTTTCTTGATTTATTGTAGAGGTGAGGTCTCAAGTTCCCCAGGCTGGTCTCGAACTCCTGGGCTCAGGCAATCCCTCTCGCCTTGGCCTCCCAAAGTGCTGGGATTATAGGCCAAAAATACTGTTTTCACTTGAACTCATTTTCCTATTTCTTTTTAAGGACACCGCCACTTTCTCAGATGGCAAGGCTTAAAATATTTGTAATCTTTGTTCATTCCTTCATTTTACATATCCAGACTCCATAAGGATAGGAACCCATGTCTTTTTGAAACTATACTTATTTCCTTTCTGGTCCAGCTTTGCCTTCAACTAACTACTCTTCACTTTGTGAACCCACGCTATGTCATTGTACTTCAGTGCTCTTCTATATCTATTTTCCTCCACCTGGAGTGCCCTTCTGCTATAATTATTCTGAGAGGTATAAGCAGCTGAGTCAAATGTAACCTTGTCCATGAATCTTGCGTATCCTCTTTCTCACCACATACATTTGCTTCAGGACACCCTGCCCTCTCAGCCAAAATTTAAATCTCTTTTTCCAAATTCACAGCCTCTTTGTGACCCTGTCCCATTTTATAGCACATTATAATTATTTGAGACATACTTTACTCCTTAATCAGCTTATAAGGCCCTAAAAAACTGTTTCTTTTCAGTTTGATATCCTTGTGGATATCATTGAGTCTTGTGGAATACAATAGTAATAAATGTTTTTGAAAGAATGACAATGAATAAATATGTAATCATAGATAATTTCCTACTTAAAATAATTTAACTTTTCCTTGAGATTAATACTTTTGGTAATATTCCTAGATACAAACTTTACGTGTTCTCTAAAAATATATATATATACATATATATTTAGATATATACAGATAGTTTTACTTTTTTTTTTCCAAACAAAGTTTATTTGAGAAAGAAGACAGAAAAGACAGGGTGACATGCCAGCCCTGGCATGGGGGAAAGAAACTCTACTTTTCTTGGAATGTACTCCTAGTATTAAAAAAGCAGCATGCCTTCTTTTTAAGAATGCTACATTACTCCTACTAGGATTTAAATGTAACCTTCTTTTGGTGAGGGATGCAAGGTAGGAGGTAGTCCATAATATTTCCTTGGAGTTAAAGCTTTTAAACTAGGAAAAACAGTGACATGCATAATTGAAAGAGACATAAATTCATATGGTTGGAGGAGCCTTGAAGCACCCAGTGTTCAAAGTTCTACTCACCTCCTACACCCCTAGTGATTCTGAGTTTGTTTTAATTGTAACCAAGTATACACTAGAAAGTATACAGATAGTGCTCCCTGCTTCTAATTTAAAGGAACTGGATGCCATAATGTGACTAGAGTGTGTGGAAGAAGCCAAGACAGGAATTTTAAAGAAAACCGATAGAATAAACACAGGACATTTTCATTATAGAGACATTGGCTCACTAATATCTGTATATGCTGTAGACAGAATAAATATTTTCCATTCTGCAAGACAATATGTTTAGTTCAGCAATGTAGACAAGAGGAGGAGTTGGAAAATTATTTCTCAGTGTATACTCTATCCTGCATACAAGCAGGTGTTCTATACTAGTAAATGGAAAGTTGAGATTATCAGAGAAATCTAAATATCAGTGGAGTTCATTTAGAAGTAAACATATTACTCACCAAGAGATCCTGTATCCCTTTATATTCTTGTCTAACTTTTTCATAAACCTACTTGTAGTTTTCAGCAATACATATGATATGTTTGCATGTGTATATACATAAATATATATATTTTTGTGAGAATACATATTGAAGAAATGTTTATGTTTAATTGTATATAACAAATAGAAATCTCCTAGTAAGATTACCCTTAAGGAAAGCTAAAAATGAGTATGTAGCTATAACAATTAACATCTATTGAGCACTTAATATTTGCCTGCCACTGTGTGCTAAATAGCTTGTGTAGCTTGTGTGCATTTTCTCTGTTGATCTGTACTACATTTTAAAGTATTTTTCCATTTTATAGGTGAGACTGAGACTTCGTTTAAATAACTTCTACAAAGTGAAAGAGTTTTTTAGTGTGGTGATAGAATTAAAATCAGGAAGCCTCGTCCCAGTTCCCAAATATACCTTATTGGGGGGATATCCACACAACTCTTCCTGCCAGTGTCTGGGCTGTCTGAGTCACAGATACCTCTCTGCCAGCCTACTCACTGGGACTTCAGGAACATTAAATATATTTCCATAAGTTTTATATGATCATTATGCTGTGAAGCTTTTACTACATGGGCCTGTATATTGTTTCAGGTAGATAACAGTAAGCGCTTGCCTGTGGAGCTGTCACATTAAGAAACACATGTGACGGTCCCTGCAAAGCAGCTGCCCCATCCCAATAATATGATCACTCTACAATTAGAAGGGAATTCATTTCTGAAATCATTTTAAAGGGTGTTTCAATGCAGCCATCTTGTCATTGATGAGAGTTGACGCTTTGATTTTTTGATCAGATGTGCAAACCACAGATATTATTTGCGTTTATTGCTCTAACCAGTCATTGCTAAACCAGATTGCTGTCCTAGTCACTATTATAGAAATAATAAAATAATGATCATTTGGATATAGGATGCATAACTGATCCTCAAAAACACAAAATACCAAAGTAAATTCCTATTGACTTCATCAAAGCAGGCCTGATTGTTTTGCTCAGTGCTCATCCGGGATCCAGAGGAGAGGGAAGAAGACAGGCAGCTGTCTAGAAAACAGCTGTGCCTACTGGGGAGGCTGAGAAGAGCAGTGGAGAACAAGGCAGGATCCACTGGTACACGGCTCTCATATTCAGCCTTCCATTAATTACCCGTCCCTCTGGGCTCACTTGCTCAAATTGCTATCATCATCAAAGCAGGACATTAACTATATACTGAGATTTCTCTTCTTTCAAAGGTTATTATGAGGATTTATGAGATTACGTTTGTGAAAGATTCCTGCAAACATCAAATGAAAAATACTGCCGGCAGATCAAGAGTGGCTGTATTTGAAGCAAAGCATCATTCTTCACAACCTTTTTCTTTTGTCTGCCTGAGAGATCCTTGACAACATTCTTTCTTCCAATTCCCCAGCCTGAATATAGGTTGTAAAAAGGACAAAGCTCAAAGCTGAGGTCAAAGCTGCTTTCTTTAAACAGTTAGGTCTGACTTATATTGCTTTTACCTCTTTTAAGTAGACGGTTTTCTTTCGAGTATGTTTTATGCACTTATAGATGTATTTATAAATGGAAGTTTATATGAGACATAGAAGTTTATATGAGACATAGATTCTATTCTATGAGAATAGAATCACAGCTAATAACACAGACGAGAATTTTACAGACTTGGGTTCAAATACTAGATCTGATACTTACTAGCTGCCTGATTTTAGGCAAATAGCTCAACCTTCCTAAGTCCTTGTTCTTTTTCCAGTAAAAGTAGAGTAATAATCATACTTGTTGTATAGAGATGTTATAAAAAAAACTGAATATTGTATGAAGTACTTGGCACAGTTTTAAATGAATGGTGGTTACTGATGATGTTGATATGCCTTTTGCTATCTATGAAAGAAGCAAAGAAGCTTGTGAGTACGTCAGTATGAGAATTAGAAGGCTAACATTTCCCTCTAATAATCCAAGTGGCCTAATGCAGTTCATAAAATTTTTCTGTTTGTTTTCTGGAAAGCTCATAGCTAGCCTTGCTCAGGAAAATGTGTTCAGCACTTCAGAAATACACCTGAATATATATATGAGATATTATATATGCATGTATACACACATATATTCATACATATTTAAATCTCTTCTCTCTCTCTCTCTCTCTCTCTCTCTCTCTCTCTCTCTCTCATCACACAGCTGTTTCTAAAAGCCACAGAGAATTCAATTCAATCTATTACTGACTTTGTGGCCAGGATGAGTTTATTGGTCTTCAGTTCATTTGTTTATAAAATGAAGAGTTTAAGTAAATGAACTTCCAATTTTAAATATTTAAGATTTTAAAAATATATGTAAACCACTTCACCCTGGAAGCCTCTCTTTACCCACTAACTACATCAAACCTCCAATACAACTTGCATCGCACAATGTGCTCATCTCTCTGTTTGACCAGGGCTTAGTCATAGGTCTGCAATTTCTATACTGTCTTCCACCCATCACCAGCACAGTGCCTGCACATTGTAGGCACTCTATCTGTATTGATTGTAGGACTGTTTTATAGCTGAAGGATGACTGCTGTGAATTGTCTGACTAAAGAAGCCCACTAAAATCTGTTTTTCTCACAGTATTTCTGCAGGGTATCTTATAATAAGCTTATTATCTTGTTTATAATGTATTGGCCCCATTCTTAGGATAATAGGCAAAACCTGGGAATGTAAATAAAATTTTAGCAATTGTTAAATGTAATCCTTGGAAAATAATCAAGACCAAAATTCAGGATGTGCTGAGATGAACAGATTGGCCTCTCTTTTAAAAAGACCATCTGCATTGTTTCATTATATTAATATCTGAAAATTATGGGTGGCATGCAGAGAGAAAAGAGCTGAGTAGGTTCAAGTAAATATGTTTCGCTTACTCTGTGATCTTGGTCAGTATTTTAGACTCTCTAAGCCTCTGTTTCTGTATTGAAGATTATACCTGTAGGTGCCAAAGAATACTTTCCCTTTGTCCTCAGCAGGTTTGATAAAAAATCAACTCACAACAGGCAGATTATTAAGAGAAAAGTCATACAATTGTATTAGTATGCACAAGAGAAAAATCAGATAGTGACTACCAAGCAATGGCATACTGATGGTTATATACCTTTCTTCTTAGGGGAAAGGGAGATGGAGACATGTGGGTGATTTTAGGTTTGTAGTTAATTATTTTTAGGGGAATTCAATGAGTTTGAAAAACATACAGTGGCCTGGAACAAAGGTTTTGGGGCCCACAGAACAGATAATGGTTTGTGACAAGGATCTGTCCAGGTGTGTTAACAGACTTTAGTCTTTCTTCCAGTGATATGAGTTAGTTAATGAAACACCCAGGGAAGGGAATGGAAGTCATTTTCTTCTTTGGTGGATCTGGACTTTAGGCAGATGAGGAAACTTCAGAGAACAAATTCATCCTGTGCTTTGAGAGGGACATAAAATTGAGAGGCAAGGGTGTGCATGTGTGCTAAAATTGCTAAAATTTTATTTATATTCCCATAGACCTTGAGGCATCTTCAGTTTAGCATATTTGAGTGCCATACTTTGTGGTATCAGTTTCTGAGCCCCAATATACACCAAGATCAAAGATATGTTGATGATTAAATTAGATATGCTGTGCAATAGAACACTCCCTGGCTTCCAGTCAATATTCTTTTCCTTTTTTTGTAACTATTTGTCACAAAGATTTTTACAGAAGAATTAAGGAAGTTTCTTCCAAGTTATTGCTTAAGCTAAACATTTTCCCCACTTATATGTCTTTAATAAAAATAAATCCTAAAAATATTCTGCATTGAACCTATTATTTCTCCTGTACAGTTTTTGAGAGTATAATGGGAAATCAAATTTCCCACCTGAGTTCAGGCTAACTGGAATGCAAATGTCAGCATTTGTCATCTCCATTGAGGATTCATGGAATTATGATGATGATAGTCACTATTTTAAAAGCCCAGTAGAAATGACATTTAAAGTAGACTACTTAATTTTTACTTATGCATTACATAAGGAGCTTTGATTTTTAATAAAGTAGCAAGTTATTGATAATTACAATATGATTGATAGCACTTTTAAAAATATGAATTATCAGCCAGGCTTGGTGGCTCAGCCTGTAATCCCGCGCCTTTGGGAGGCTGAGGTGAGTGGATTGCCTGAGCCCGCGGGTTTGAGATCCGCCTGGGCAGCGAGACCTCATCTCTACAATAAGTCAAAAAATCAGCCGGGCGTGGTAGCGCATGCCTGTAATTCCGGCTACTTGGAAGGCTGAGGTGGAAGGATCTCCGGAGCCCAGCAGGTCGAGGTGCGGTGACCGGGAGCGGTCACTGCACTCCAGTCTGGGCGACCGAGTGAGACTCCAACTCAAAAAAAAAATGAATTATTTGTGCAAAAATTAACACAAGGAATTCTGGATATGACAAATTTGAGAAGCAGCTATCAATATGTTTTGTTGAAAGATAACAAATACAAATTACTGTATAGTTGTTTCACATCTTATGTTTGATCCAATAAAATATTTTTCTTTATTGCATTATCTTAATGCTTAATCTTCAGCACTGAATGTTCTCCTATTTTTACTGAACAAATCTCATTGGTGCTAATCGCTAGATTAAAGAATCTGGCCAATTCCTTGTGTAGTGGTGATGTTTAAAAATGATTCATTTTCTATTGAGCATACAGTATTTTATTCCCTAAAAATATGTATGATTGAATGGTGTGAAGAGAGGGTGAGAAAACATGTTGATGTGTGTTTATACTAATAAAAATGTCTTCAGCAAAAACATGATAAACTTTAGTTTCCCAGTGACCAAAATGGAGTGCATTTAATTACTTGCACATGCTTATGTGATCTGAGATGTTGGAACCATAGATAGATAGGTAGGTAGATGATAGATGGATGATAGATAGATAAGACATATATATGACAGAAATACATATATATATATGACAGAAATAAGGATCTTCAATTATTTCTAATGTTGTAAGTTCCCACTGAATACAGTGTGGAAATATGCCTTCTCTAAGACCTGAATATTTGTCTCTTTCTTAATATAACAAGTGACTGCTGCGATTCAAAAAGCACTTCTGGTCTCCTTTTAATTATTTTATTTTGCATCTGGAGGTTGTACATTTGATTAGTAGTAAAGATAATTCACTTCTCAATTCATCTTCCTACATAAGTAGAGTCTTTTTTTTCACTAGATCCTCTTCTACATTATTTAAAAATATGTCTCTGTATGTTAGCATTTTATGGAAATGCATACATAGGAAAATACATCCTATCTTTCTCTTTTCTCAAAAGTCATTTCCGCTGCCCTAAGGCTAATAATTCCATGTTATAAGCAGATTTCATTACTTGGCCATAAATATGACAAGAAAAATATTAAAATATCTAATTTATCTTGCATTATTAAATAATTAGATGTGAAATATAAATAAATTTTTAAGTTAATAAAATCTTTACTTCCTTATGTCCATTTCATTTTAACAAGTTTTCATTAATGCATCTTTCTAAAATGCCTTATTTTCCATGACTTCTTGAAATATATTATTCTGAATACCAGCAAGTATTTTTATGATGATTCAGGGTCATTATCATACACAAATTCTGGTTTTCACTTTTTTCTGGATTGAAATAACTCAAAAGCCTTTGAGGAGTATGAGTACTTCCTTTGATCCTTTTAATGAACAGATTTATGCTGGTCTTTCTGTTTTTATTTTCGTTTTTGTTTTTTAAATGAGATTTTGTATTCCAGTGTTTTCTTCCCTCTAAATACAAAATGTGCATTTTTTTGTCCTCAGGAAGTTTTCTTACAAAATGAGCATTTTTATTGGTCAAAGAGTCCTGCTACCCACCTTGTATATTTACCTCCTCCCTTTAATCTAACTAAATAACTAATCATATTAAATAATTAATGTAATTTAGCTACCACTAAAGTTTCCTGTGGGTAATTTACTTGATAAGGTAATTTATGTTAGCTCTGTGATACCCTTAAAGAGACACATTCTCTGCTTACTTTTGGGCCTATGAGTATGTTTCAGATATCTGAAAATCTAGTTTCAACAGGTAATAATTTCTTATATCAAACTTTTAAACAGTGACGATAGCTAATAATAATGTATTTTATATTTCAGAATAACTAAAAAAGAGGATTTAAAATGTTCTCACCAAAAGAAATGTTAAATATATGAGATGACGTATATTAGCCTTGAGATGATGGTTAATTAGCCTGATTTGATCATTCTACAAAGTATACTTGTATTGAAACTTCACATTGTACCTCATAAATATATATATATGTTTTGTCAATTTAAAATATTGAAAAAACTTTTAAATAGGAAAATGTAATGCATATCGTTGCTCAAATAGTAATATGAATATTTGATATCAAAAGTGGCCTTGATAATATCACAAATAGGTTAAATTGAGTCAGCTCGGTGTCAGAAAAATGTGTTCTATAATCATGATTTTTCAATCAGAGTATTTTCTGTCTTGGCTACGATATGATATGAAATTATTTTGAGTATAGAAAACTATTTTTAATAGATTAATTAAGCATTAGGTGGCCAAAATAAATATTGCTGTCTTCAGGTGAGTTTTTAAATTTTTTCTTATTAACAATTTCAATTTGCAAATAGCACAAAATATGTTTAGTTGTGTTACTTTGGCTTAAATTTTCTGCATATGATCTTTTTGTGACAGAGGAGACAAAAGTATTGGTTAAAAAATATTTGCTAAATTACTAATAGAGAAATAGGCATTGCCTGACTTGACCATGCCTGTTTGCTTTCTTCTCCTATGTGCAGAAAACTGGATTTCTATTATGTGGGGGTATGTGTGTGATAATACACTTTTGTCTCTGGGTAGACACTTGGAGGCAGATAGGTAAAGGAAATGCAGAACTCTGTAAGTGGGTATTTATGAAGTCCTTATGACAAGGAAAATAGAAACTGATTATTGTCAGCGTGTGCCCAGGTGGGGACTAAGGAAGGTTGTTTATCCAATATTTACACTTCAATGTGAAGATGCAGTTGTAACTAATTGATTGAACCAGCTGAACACAGTAGGGAGTGTGCATCTTAATTCTTTCACACTGACATCATTCCTTCAAGCATCTAGCTAAAGTCCCTTATAGTTTCCCTGGCTTGCATTCACTCCAGGTACTAATACTAGAGCTTCAATCTCTTAATAAATTGAACATTCCTATCTTCCCCTGCTCAGGCCTGCCTTAGCTTCTTTAATATTTGCCCTCCTCTTCCACTCATCAGTCTGCCTGTGCTTTGAAACTTTGGGTGAGGAGAGAAGAGAAGAAACCGGGCTGAAAAGACCTGGGATGGTGCTGGTGCTTTCTGAGGAAACAATATACAATTGCAGATTCTTTTCTTGTGATGGTTTTTCTGTGTTCCCGGGAGAGCCCTTCACTGGAGTCTTCGATTCCCTAGTATGCTGAAGCCCCCTCCAGTAGCTCCTTATGGCTAACCTTCAGCCCACAGTGCCTGGTTACCAGGGCTTCCCCAGCAGTTACTTTTCTCATGCACGTGGTCCACTTGGGTAGAGTCACATTCAGGAGACACACAGATGACATCAAGTTGTTAAGAGTGCCATGCTCATTTAGTGAGATAGCACCAATAGGTCAGAAGGAAGCAATTACTTTATGAGAAGTGTGTCTTCTTCTCAGATTAATACCTCCCAACATGGAAATGTTGTAAATTTGTTTTGCCTATAAAGGGGGAACTTTGCTTCTGCCTATGAAACAAGTAAATTAATATACTATTGTGGAGCAAAAGCAGGGCATATGATCCACTCCCACTCTCCTGCTGATGACTGTTTCTCAACTGGGAGCATGACCTCTGACCAAGGCCATCTGTGTCCAGTCAAAGTGCCCTTGGAGATATGCACATCTACAAACTCAAGGCAGTTATTGAGAGTAAACATCTTTGTGTCTGCTTCTTTGCATATAATGCTACTGCTTTGTCTTGCTCCCATTATCATGCTGGGGGTATATAATCTCTCTCCATGTCTATTGGGGTGCAGAGAGCTTTGTACTTACTGCCACCATCACTTCCCTCCTGTAAGTAATAATAAACCCACGTCTTTACCAACCTGTCCTCCTGGTGATTTCTTTGGAAGAGGCAAACATTATGTCAGTGTCCTGCCTGATTTGAGGCTGCTGCAATACAACTATTTAAAGCAAGGGTCCCCAGACCAGTACCCTTTGTGACCAATTAGGAGCTAGCACCTCTCAGCACAAGATGAGCGGCAGGAGAGCAGAGCCTCCTCTACTGTCAGATCAATTGCAACATTAGGTTCTCATAGGAATGGGAACCCTGTTGTGAACTACACGTTTGAGAGATCTGGGTTCCATGCTCCTTTTGAGAATCTAATGCCTGATGATCTACTCCTTGCCCCATCCACAGAAAAATTGTCTTTTATGAAACTGGTTCCTGATGTCAAAAAGTTTGAGAGGCATTGATTTAATGCATGTTGTTGGTATAGCCTGCTGTATATCTGTCTGATACATAAGTACTTTCTTCCATTTCAGATGTTTTCTTTCCTTCCTTCCTTCCTTCCTTCCTTCCTTCCTTCCTTCCTTCCTTCCCTTCCTTCTTTCCTTCTTTCTTTCTCTCTTTTTAAGCCCCCCCCCCTTTTAATTCGGTATGTTCTATTTAGAAAGTATTTATAATTCCTGTTTACCAGAAATTAATTTGGACCATTGCCAAAAGCAGCAGATATGCTGTTTCTGAACTTATTTTTTTTTTATCTTTTGCTTTTGTTCTGTTTAATTATATAAGCTTTTGCTTTCCTCTTATCAGGACCATGATTCAGTTCTTTTAGGGTGTAATTATCCCATGTGTCCTCGATTTGAAAAAGTGAGAATCTCTAAATTTTTCTCAGGAAGCAATGTTATTTGGCTTTGGGAATCTTTTGCAGCATTTTATTTCAAGTTGTGCTTTTGCGATCCTGAAAGTAAACATGCGAATTTGAATTTCTACTTGGTAAAGAGAATTAGCGCTGAAATGAATTAACAAAAAAAAAAAGTGGAGAAATACTCTTAAGCATTTATTGCCTTATTTGCAAAACAGCTGCGGGTAGCTTAATTGATGGATTGCAGAACTAGCACAAATGACCTTTTGAAGATCCTCCTAGGTCAAAAGTATTTTAATGTAAGACAAGAAACATGAACTGCTGAAAAAAAATCCACTTCTTTAATTTCCAGGTTATTAATTCATAAGATTAAGGTAATTATGCTTCATAAAGTTTATAGGACCATTATATGATATAAAAGTGCCTGAAACAGGATACATGACACAAATGTTTGTTTTTTCTAACAATATAGTATGTTTAGATGAGGGAAAATGGCATTTTAAAACTGCACTCAAAGAAAGGACATTTCAGGAATTTTTGTATTTCCATTTTACTGACCTCTTCACAGAGTTAATTAATATTTCTAGGTTCCTCATGCTTCATAAGATTAACTAGTTAGAAATTTAAAATGAGAACCCATTAATGGTGAAGATCTCTATCTTTCTGATTCCTGCCCAAGTCAAATCACCAGCTATTGTACTGTGGAATCCGCAGAGAGAGAATCCCTCACACTCATTCTCAGTCAGAGACCATTTGGGGTCTGTGACTCTTTTCTCTCTGCCCTTGCCACTTTGAGTTAGGTCTGTTGCTGAGCCCTTTGAAGGCCCCTCCATTGCTTCACTGTTGCAGGTGCCTCAAAGAGGCAAAGGGTGGCTGTGGACTTCAAATCCCTCGAAACACTGAGTCCATTCTTGGTTTCTGGCATGCAGTATGGGAGAATGCTTTTCTCTCCACCGTGCTACATTTTATCACACTGCGGAGAAGAGGTTAGTTTGGTTGACAAATCATTTGAGTTACAAATGCCATGAATATAAAATATTTGCAGGCCTAAACTATTAGTAAATCAGGCTTGCATAAATTGACCAAAAACAACTGTAAATTCCTCAGAGTCTTGAGCCTCTGAGTCTTGAGTCAGAGTCTCAACCATGATGATGTTTAAGTTTGCTCTTCTACATAAAATACTTATTTGTTTACAATAAAGTATTGACTCAGAGGAACTACACACTACTCTATATCTAAAATGGAGTATTCTTATTCCTCAAAGTACTAAAATGTAGACATTTTAAGGGTACCTACAAAATGTCCTGCTTATCTTTCACTTTAAATATTTGCTTTCAATATATCTGGACATAATCTGAACAATTCAGTTGAACTTAGATAGTTTTCTTATGACCACTTTTGGGAAGCCCTAGCAATACAGAAAGACATGGGTCACTCTTTCAGGAATTTCCATAGCAGGTGAGCAAGTCAGATACAGTGAAAAATATAGACAGATCATTGCATATTATCTTGTTTTTGAGATACAAATGCTATTTTGTTTATTTGAATGTAACCACACTGGAGTTTTTTGGGACTGTGGTCTTTTTTTTTTTGAGTTGGAGTCTCACTCAGTCGCCCAGACTGGAGTGCAGTGGCCGC
>NW_007249343.1:25061-71448 GCF_000164805.1 Carlito syrichta | reverse complement strand
CCTGGCCACCACAGCCTCGACTTGCTGGACTCCAGTGATCTTTCCGTCTCAGCCTTCCGAGTAGCCAGAATTACAGGTATGCGCTACCACGCCCGGCTGATTTTTTGATTTATTGTAGAGATGAGGTCTCGCTGCCCAGGCGGGTCTCGAACCCGCAGGCTCAGGCAATCCACTCACCTCAGCCTCCCAAAGGCGCGGGATTACAGGCTGAGCCACCGAGCCCGGTTCATTTTTTTAAATTACATCTATTTGGTATAAATATTAAACACAGCTACTCCCAAATAACCAGATTTCCCTATCACCTAAGAAAATATGCACAAGACTAATACTATAACAGCTAATGTTGTTTAATGACTAAATAATATATACGTAAACAAATGCACTATTACTCACTGCCTAAGCCATGTGTTGCCTGTACACACTCTAAAGGGACTGACTAGGGATAGATAGTGGCAGCCTCTCTAGTAATCTTTGACTAGTACAGGATACTTCTCCAAGAAAGCACTACTTTCTTCAACCACATGAGAACAGACAGGTATTTCCACTTTTTCTCTTTAGATGATGCTAAACTATGGACTTCTTAAGAAGCCCTTAATGTAAGCATTCTAAGAAAGAAAAGTTACCACAAAGAAAAAAAAATCCTATGGTATAATTTTTGAGAGATTTATATCTAATTAGTTTTAAAGGCCAAATCTGAACACTAGTGTAGTTTAAAACAATGGCAGCTTGTAGCTTTACCGATTAGGCCTTTTCACTGTCCTGATTTCCAGATACATAATTATTATAGCATGATTAAATGCTCTATTTAATTCTAATTAATTCCAAGCCATATACAGGATAATCGAAGCAAAACTTGTTTTGGTGTGGAGTTAGGAAAGGGTTTTCTATATAGGAGTAGCACAGAGAGATTTGGGGGTGGGTGATGAAACTATCCTGTATGGACAAAAATCCACAGAACTATATACATCATGAAAAGTTATTTTTAATTCTTCAATTTAAAAAATCAACTAAAAGGTGGGCAGGGGAAGATAGAACACAGACTGTGACAAATGAATCTAACTGCATTACACATGAACCACATGACCACATTGAGAAGGGTGGGCAGGGAAGGAGCTGATTGATTTAAATAACATTGGAAAGGAGTGTTTTGTCTGGATAGTATAAAATAAAGATAAAAGGAACTGTACACTATCATTGTAATCTGTGAATTTGTTTCTTATAGACTTATTAGTGCAAAATTATGAAACGTATGTACATGTGTATAGGAAGCTTGAATAAATAGTGAATATATCATAGATAATAAGAGCCAAGATTCCTACTGTCAGAAGAAGTTACAAAAGAAAGGGAAGATTACAGTGAGCTCTGTGGGCCTTAATTAGAGGCAGTTGATGTGGACATTTGTGTTGTTTCCTCTTTTTGGCTACCGCGAATGATGCTTTTATGAACATGAATGTACAAGTTTTTTGTGGACATATGCTTCATGTCTTTTGGTAATCGATTCAAGAATGGATTGCTAAGTCACATGGTAACTCTATGTTTAACTTTATAAGGAAATTACTACACTGGTTTTCAAAGAGGTTGTACTATTTTACATTTCTCCCCCAAAATGTATGAGGGTTCCAATTCTTCTATGTTCCTGATAACACTGCTTATTAAAAATCTTTTTGAACATAGTTATCCAAATGAGTGTGAGGTGGCATTCATTATGGTTTTGATCTACATTCCTATGATGGTTAATGATGTTAGAACATCTTTTACTTTGTTTATTGACTATTTGAACATAGCTGTGGTATTCTTTTAACCAACTTATTTTTTAATTCTCCCAAAAGCTAGCTTTATTTTGCTGTTTAAAAATCTTTATTTCTTAAATATTTTATTTCATGTAACATGCAATATATTTTATTTGATTTCTATTAAAAACTGACCCTGTAGTTCTGAGGAAAAAATGAGGCAGAAGTATCAGTGTGAATGTGCCAATAATAATAATATACACATATACACACACAGAGAAATAGAGATAGAAATATAGGTGCTTATGTATGCATGAGTTAATATAGATAGCTATATTTCCTACCTCTCTTCACTATAAGGGTATTAGATGCAGTCATTTCTCCAGTAATAATGAACATACTTAGTGCTCATATCTTAATTTCTAATATCAATCAGCAACAGAAAGAAGTAGGGGTCCTTGAAGAACTCTTTGATTCCAGGGCTGGGGCAAGGAAAATATAAGATGCATCTAGAGCACCTTGTAATACCAGAAAGTGACAGGTCCTAAAAATAAGAGAACAGGGGATAAGGCGCAGAGGAGTCAACCTGAAAGGGCCTGAGTCATAAAATAATGATAGTAATAGAGCACATCTCAAATAAAAGAATAAATATTCATGATCTTTTACTGATATAAATTTTTAAAAATGAATACAGTGATTAAAAAATTCCTTTTTGCAAGAGAATTTCAGTTATAAATGTAGAAGGACTACATTAAAATGCAAAATTACAAATAGAAAGCCAACCATAGAACACCACAGGAAAAACTGGTGCAAGGCAAGATCCACCAATTGATGTTAAACTTAGTGGACAAAAGTACAAACAAAAACAAGATGTTTGCATAGTCTCAGAGTATCTCCTCCAAAATATTTAGTAATTACAAAAGGAAAAATAGTAAGTTTACAATAGGCAATCTTGGCAGACATCATCTCAACTGAGGTTAACATAACCACAAATACATATAGTTATCACGAACACCTTGATATTATGCATGGAGAAGGACACATTACCTGTGTGGGATTGCACCGGGTAATGCATAGTCTCAATATAATTGTGAGAAAACATCAGACAGTGTTCAAAAGTATCAGGGTCATGAAAGACAAGGGATACTAGAGAGCTGTTACAGCAGGAGGTGACTAAGAGCATGAAAAGTAAATGCAAAATGAGACCCTGAATTGGATCCTGGGATGGAAAAAACTACATTACTAGAAAAATTTGATGAATTGAAAAAGCTCTGCTCTGACTTTAGTTAATAGTATTGTATCTAAGCTTTTACTTACAATGGATCTTCTGTGGTTATGTAAGATGTTAACAGCAGGCAAGCTGGGTGATGGGTATATGGGAATTCTCTCTACTATTTCTGCAACTCTTCTGTAAGTCTAAAGTTATCTCAAAGCAAAGTATTTTTTTAAGTTTGCTTTGATATTTTTTTCCTTACCAATGATTCTTTCTTTAAACATGATAGGAAACTTTTGCCAACCATTTTTTTGAGTATTTTTTAAAATGAGCAACCACCACCTGTGGTTGAAAGCTGTTGTACTATCTTTCATTTGAGGTAAAATTCAGCCTCTTTATCCTAAGTATAGCTGATTCCTTCCAAATGGTCTTGAGGAGGAGAAGAAATGCCTTGATTAGGACCCTGGATTGTCCACAAATTATTACTTTTATTCTTTACTTCACAATATTTCTCCGCTATATTTGTTTTGTGTTCTATAATAGTTTGATATTTAAATAGAGTATTTTAGTATTTAGTGTATTGCTTATAAGAATCCAGTTCAGTTCTTTGCTTCCCTTGTGAGTACACACACACACACACACACACACACACACACAGTACAAAAATATTCTTAGTCAAATCTGTGACTTAGCTATATATTTGCTAAGAGATTTGTAATGATTAATTTGTCAAGCTTCTAAAAAGTATGTAAATTATAGTACGGTAGGCTGTACCTTTTCCTCTGATTATAGAGTGGCCCCTTCAGAGCCCCTAGGTAACCCTACTTTACTTGATGTTTTCTGAGTGACTCTTTTTAATAATTTCAATACCAGTGATTAGATACACCTAATATTATCCTGACCAGAGCAACCAGTTAGCCACTGTGGCCAGACAGGATTTGGAGAAGTATTCCTTCTTTGCCTCCCTCTACCAGCAGTCTTAGAGAGGAGCAGTCCAAACACTGGCTGCCATGGCTTGCTTTTCTGTTCTTAGCATGTCATGGATGAACCTCTTCCACTGCCTGTGAGAGTGACTAAATTAACAGAGTGCTTCTTCAAGATTTCAGTACCTACTCCTGGCTGTCTTTTGGGTTTCCCCCTTATGTTTAGATTTTTAAAACACTGGCCTGGACTTGTAGCTTTGTTTAGTTTGCATTTCAAATTAATTTAGTATAACTATATGTTAAAATGTCTGTACTAGTTTTAATTAAATATTTCCATTTTGAGATAATTGTAGATTCACATGCCACTGTAAGAAACGATATAGACTTCCCATGTATCTGTTACTAAATTTTTCTCCAATGGAAAAAAATCTTACAAAACTATAATACAGTATCACAACCAGTATATTGATGTTGGTATAGTCAAGATGCAGAACATTTCCATTCCCTGAAGTATCCTTTATGATGTCCTTTATAGCCACACCTACTCCCCTGCCTTACCCTTTCCTGAATCCCTGGTAACCTTCAATGTGTTCTCTGTATCTATCTGCAGTACTTAAAAAATAATTTGTGAACAGATAATGATTTATATCCTTGCAGTGTTTCTCCTCTGATTTGCAAGGTAAAAATCCCCACATTTATATTGAGGTATACCTGCAGAACCTTAATCTGTCCAATTGCATGTTTGTGAAGGTTGATACACTCCTGATTTAGTGATAGACCTACATTTAACACCAAACCATCAAGGATCGAATTCTTACTCCCTTTGCTTCATACTGGCTGTGTGACCTCAGCCAAATCGGGAGACTTCTTTGAAACAAACCTTCCTTACCATGGGAAAAGACATGGGGATAATAATGACATTTACTTCAATGTGTTTGGGACAGAACTAAATGATATGATTTAAATAAATTATTCATTGTTACCTGGTGGGGGTGGTTCTGAAAGAGTTCAGAATGTGGGGGAAAATGCAACTGATGTGTGAAAAAGCCAAGTTCCTAACTCTACTTTCTCAAGTTCAGGAGGGAAAAAAAAAATCAATAAAATGTATACAAGATTATTCACCAAAAGGAATCATTAAGATATTCAGAAAGTATGGAATTAGAATTAAAATTAGAAAATGTTTTTGATCAGTATTTTAACTTTGAATAACAGTTAGTGATTATTGCTTTTTTTTTAACCTTTTCTTTTTTAAAATATTTTATTTTATTTTAAAGATGTAGAATACTCATCAGGATTAGATACATAAGTGGTCTTTGTGTAGGTGAAATTTGGGTCTCCCACCAGTCCTCACTTCCCCTGGCTTAGGAACAGATACCCTTAGTGATGTTATGTACCCACCCCCTCCCCTGACAGTGTTGTGCTACTGCCAATCCCTCCCTTGTGCTAATGTGATAAATGTTCAGGACCCACTTACGAGTGAGAATATGTGATATTCAGTTCTTTGTTTCTTTGATAGGTCACTGAGACATTTGCTTTTAATTATTACTTTAAATGCTTTTTTAACTGTATGAGAATTTTTTCCTAAGAAGTGCCTTTATTTTACTTTGTGGGTTAGACTTGCAGCACAACATAAATGTGCACCCAGATTTAAATTCATCCTTTACAAAGCATGCAGATGCCAAGAGCAGTTGGGCAGAGCAGTGTCTGTAATTGATATAACATATTGGTAAATCAACACATTTATTTTTCCCCCAGTGAGTCATACAACTGCATATATCTAAAATAAACCATAATTTTACCTCCCACAAGCCAGTTTGAGGACTATCTTCTAATGTTTATTTGGTGGTTGATAAAAATGGAATAATTTTGAATTTGTTTTCCTTTCTGGCATTGCCACTATTACTTTCCAAAGAGGTATCTTTAAGAGAATGTATAGAAGGCAATGCTTTCCATTTCTCCAAACCTCCTTTGACGTGCTGGTAGCAATAGGGAGGCAAGTAGATGTGTTCATTGTTAGTAATACACACACACACACACACACACACACACACTTATTAAAGCTTGATCACATTTTAGCACAGATGCCATGGATGTACTGGCTATGTGAAGTCTTATAAAATTCTCAGAAAATGGTTTAACAATGACTATAAAATAGGAATATCCCCTGCCCTTATAAGTGAATTAACACATTAGTTCATACATGAATTGTGAGAATGATTCTATTTTGAATGGAATTTATTTTTTATATACAAGTCATTACCTACAAAAGTGATTTTGAGAATTCTATATTTTCATTTTTGTAGACCTATGTGAGGAGACATCTACTATTATTCTTATATTTGTGAGGGTAGAATTGGGGCAGAGAAATAATGATGAAACACTTTCTATGGGATTTACTTTGCATAGATTTTTAGACTAAAATCATGAAGTAAGTTATGGCAAAAATACCATGCCAATCTCTGAAGCCAGACTTTGCCAAGGTTTTAGAACTGTCTGGTAAACGTAGCAGAATCCCTGACCCAGTTGGTTTTATATCAGGCTCAGTCATAGATTGAACAGTGCATAATATAATGAGTGTGCCTCACTTCAAATGAGTCCCTGAGCATCTACTATTTGTTCTCCACTTTATTGTTACTGTGGTGATGATAAGAAATAGAGAGTTTTGTGGGGAGAAATTTTAAAAAATACATATTGTGTTTGGGAAAACATCAAGTATTGGTGAGGGAATTTTTTTTTTTTTTTTTTTGAGTTGGAGTCTCACTCTGTCGCCCAGACTGGAGTGCAGTGGCCGCTCCCGGCCACCGCAGCCTCGACCTGCTGGGCTCCGTCGATCCTTCCTTTATGAGAACAGGGACAAGGTATGGGAATATTCACAGAAGGGCAGAGATAATAAGGAACCTTTAAATATATTCTATTTGAGGATTTAGACTTCTAATGTGTTTATATCTTTGATGCTTATGCATACCTATCTGTTAAGTATCTAATTGACAGCTGATTGTTTATTTTTCTCTAAATTCTACCTAAAGGTTGAATAAGAGTCAAATTTAGGCCCCTTAGTGGCAAAAGTTAAAAACTGTGGCTACCATTAATTGAGTGCTTATTATATTCCAATCACTGGTATAAGTGATTTACATGAATTGTATTATGTTATCCTTAAACTAACCTTATGAAATTCACATTTCATTATGTTACTAAGTAAAATGTTACTAAGTAAAAGAAAAGTGAGGTTTAAAGAAATTAATTAAGGTAACAAAATTGTATTTGGAAAATATCTGCCCTGTAAATTTGTAAAAACTACCTCAACTCTATTAAATAAGTCTTAGAAAAGGTGCAATTTATTGACTTTGGATTTAATCTAACATAAACTGTACAAGCAATGAAAAAACTCACTCCACTATTGCCTTTACATATAAATGTTTCACTGGTCTTATCTGGTCTAAATTTCTCCAGTTGGGTTGCCTCAGGGATATTAAGCTATCTCTCTGCATCTAAATTTATTAAACAGTCCCTCAAGTACTTTTTAATTGAAAATGAAGACTGCTGTCAATTCTAGCAGCTGGAGTATCTGTGAAGAGCTGGCACTCAGTGAACTATTTCTTTGTACTCCCATTTTCTCACTAACGATCACATTGCTACAAAATCTTGATAAATTCATCCAACATTTTCTTTTGTGCTTTCATAACAATTTAACATTGTCAAAGAGCAATCCTAATCAGATTAATGATCAAATAAATACTCTCTTTTTGCATTTCCCTTATAGAATAATATAACATATAGTACTCATAATTACCTTTGATTCAGCAATTATTACAAGCTTCTGAGGAACGCCACGAAGTATGGACAGTTTTTCTGAAAAATATTACCAAGACATGTCTATGTCAATCAAGTCTATAAAATATGTTTCAACTAATTTCATTATTTTTAAAAAATTGACAAATAAAAATTGTATATATTTATGGTACATAGTATGATGTTTTGATATATGAATACATTTTAGAATGGCCGAATCACTCTAATTAACATATGCATGACCTTGTAGTTTCTTTTTGTGTGGTGAGAACACTCAAGATCTACTCTCTTAGCAATTTACAAGTGTACAATATGTTGTTATTAACTATAGTCACCATAATGTACAACAGTTCTCTAGAACTTTTTCCTCTTGCCTAACTGAAATTGTGACAACATCTTTGGATTCTCCCCATCCCTTCATTCAAATTAACCTTCATTTCATTCAGGTTCTATGGATTGGACCTCTTTTAGATTCCATCTGTAAATGAGATCATGCAGTATTTGTCTTCTGTGTCGGCTTATTTCACTTAACATAATGTTCTCCAGTGTCATCAGTGTTGTCCTAAGTGACAGGATTTTTCTCCTTTTTAAGGGTGAATCGTATTCCATTTTGTATATAGACCATATTATCTTTATCTATCCATCCATTGATACCATTGATAATTTGATTCCATATCTTGGCTATTATGAATAGTGCTGCAGTAAACATGGGAGTGCAGATATCTCTTTGACATACGGATTTCATTTTCTTTGGATAAAAACCCAGATGTGGAATTGCTGGATCATATGGTAGTTCTATTTTTAGTTTTCTGAGGAACCACCATTCCCTTTTCCATAATGGCACTCATTTACATTCCCTCCAACAAAATGCAAGTGTTTTTTTTATTCTCCCCATCCTTATCAACAATTATCTTTGTCTTTTTATAATAACCATTCTAATGGGTCTGAGGTTATATCTCATTGTAACATTGATTTGCATTGCCCTGATGATTCATGATGTTGAGCATTTTGTCATATATCTGTTGGCCATTTGTGTATCTTCCTTTGAGAACTATCTATCCAGGTCCCTTGCCCATTTTTTAATGCAGGTATTTGTTTTCTTCTTATTGAATTGCTTATGTATTTTGGATATTAACTCCTTAACAGATGTGTAGTTTGCAAATATTATCTCTCACTTTGTTGATTGTCCCTTCATGCTATTGTTTGTTTTCTTTCTTGTGCAGAAGTTTTTTAGTTTGAGACAATTCTATTTGACTGTGTTCATTTTTATGACCTGGGCTTTTGGGGTCATATCCAAAAAGTCATTGTCAGACCAATGTCACAGAGTTTTCCCTCATGTTTTTTTCTAGTACTTTTACAGTTGCAGATCTTATGCCTAAGCCAGTAATCCATTTTGAGTTGATTTTGCATATGGTATATATATGGTAATTTCATTCTTCTGCATGTCTATATCTAGTTTTCCCAGCTCCGTTTATTGAAGGGACTGTTTTTTCCTCATCATTTTTCTCAGAAACTTTGTAGCAATCAATTAACCATAAATTCATTAATTTACTTGGTTTCTTGTTATTTTGGCCTATATGCCTGTTTTTATGCCAATGCCATACTATTTTGATTACTGTAGCTTTGTAGTAGATTTCACCACATTTGCTCTATGATATAGAGCAAGACAATGATTTCACTTTCACATAGGGCTAGTGACTTTGCTTCTATGTAAACACGTACCCAACAATTAATCTGCTGAATATAGAAGCATGATTAACAGACTGAGAAAATTATAAATAATATAACTATAAACAGTTCTTGAATATAAAGCAAAATTATGAATATGATTTAATTGAATTTAAAGTTCCTAAATATTGACTTGGTTGTAGAGAAGAATATGGGAAAGAGGTGCCAGGAATTTCTGACTCATGTTATTTCAGAACTTTATTCTGCTACTTTTCTGCTACTTTGCTTATGCACCTTCTTTCCTACACATTTTTCTAACAGCTTGTTCCCTGAAGAAAGACTATATAATGACTCCAGCACAAAGTCCCACTTGAGAATGAAAGTGCTTATCAAGTAACTCAAAGGGTCTAACCACAAAATATAATGAATTGCTTGCTCTGCTTTAAAAAAACCAGGACTGCTTAGCCTCCTTGTGCTTAGAAGCATTGGTACTTCCTGGGATGCAACTATGGATTCAGCCAGATGAACATATGGCAGAGACTAATTAGACGACTCCTATTGGGAACACACCATGCACTTTCAGAGCTGTTTCTAGAATGTTGAAAATTTCTAGCAAAAGCATACTCTGTAGTCCTGTTTAGACTTCTGGCCAAATTTGCAAGTTGTTTGACAAACCTATTTATTCAGGAGGTGGGTGGTACACAGTGCAGAAGTGAAGGATCCATGGAATTCTAGAATTAATATATTATGAAGTTTATATTAGAATTACTCCAATTGAGTTATTTACATATATGGCATTGTATCACATTGAGAACAGAAAGTAAGATAAATGTAAGACTGATAAGTGTGATTTATAAGGCTTGTATAAATGTTCTCTTTGCGGTAGCCAAGCCGGTGGCTCAGCCTGTAATCCCGCGCCTTTGGGAGGCTGAGGTGAGTGGATTGCCTCAGCCTGCAGGTTCGAGACCCACCTGGGCAGCGAGACCTCATCTCTACAATAAATCAAAAAATCAGCCGGGTGTGGTAGTGTGTGCCTGTAATTCCGGCTACTTGGAAGGCTGAGGCGGAAAGATCGCCAGAGCCCAGCAGGTTGAGGCTGCGGTGGCTGGGAGCGGCCACTGCACTCCAGTCTGGCCGACAGAGTGAGACTACAAATAAAATAAAATGAAATTTCATTATAATTATGTTATTTTTTATACTTTCTTCCATTCAGGTTCCATCTTTTTGCGGAGTATACTCTAGACCTAGAAAATTAGGTAGCACTGAGTTAGCAGATATTTTAAGAGAGAAAACTCTGTGTATATGTGTGTTTGAAATGTCTTTTAACTAAAAATGAAATATTTCTCTGTGATCTATCTTAAAAGTGCACACACATTTTACTACTGCATATAGGCAGTCTTAATGTTATGTATAAGTTTACCTCTGGGCATTGGTTTCTTATTTATAGGCAGGCCTTCTTTATTCTATTTGCATTTTATTCCGTGTATAGAATACTACCATAGTCGTGACTAGCCCTTGCTTTGCATGTGCCTTGATGAACATAAGTTGAGCTGGTGAAGATTGTTTACTTTGTGATAATTTAATAATAATGGTTTGGCTCCTGCTACCTTATATCTTAACAGTAGCAACTTCTTCTAGCAAATAGATAGACGAACTTTAAAGTTAATCATTCCTTCTATATAAGTAGCTAAATTCGTCTTCTATTTTGATTGTTAGCACAACCTAAAGTTTATCTTTATGTTAACTCTGCCCATTTTTATGCTACCTGTAGTTTAGCTTTTGGGAGGTTTTGGTAAGTTGATTTTGCTTTGAGAGGCTTAGTACTTTTTTTTTTTTTTTTTTTGAGTTGGAGTCTCACTCTGTCACCCAGACTGAAATGCACACTCCCAGCCACTGCAGCCTTGACCTGCTGGGATCCGGCGATCCTTCCGCCTCAGCCTTCCAAGTAGCTGGAACTACAGGTGCGCGCTACCATGCCCGGCTGATTTTTGATTTATTGTAGAGACAAGGTTTTGCCAAGTTGCCTGGGCGGGTCTTGAACCCACGGGCTCAGGCAATCCACTTGCCTCGGTCTCCCAAAGTGCTGGGATTGCAGACTGAGCCACCAAGCCCTGCCGAGAGGTTTAATTCTTACTGTATATGTCATCAGCCCCTAAAACTTAGAAGAAGCACAGATAACTTGATTTTTCACATTAGTTTTAAAAAAAAGGAATGCCTCTACAATATTTGTCAGAGGATTAAAATTGAAGCTGTTGATTAAACACACATTTCAGCACCTCTCAGCTGTGATGTTTTCCCATGGGAATCCTTTCTCACTGAAGAGCTCTCTTATGTGTGGCTTCAGGAGTGAATTAACACCCTCGATCAAATTAATTAAATGCATTTTCAAATACTTCCTCCCATCATGGTAATGTGCATTTGTTGATGAAACATAATTAGAGACTCAAAAAGAAAAATTGGGGGGATTGAGGGTTGAGGGAGAAGAGATGACCTCTTTTTAGGAGTTACTTCACACCAAAAGCCAGAGGTCCAAGGGTTCTGGTCTCATAGTATGAGATGTCAGGTAAGCAGATAGAAGTTGGAAGGCTTAACCTGGAAAAGCAATGCCATAAACAAAGGCATGAGGACATTTCTTCAAAGGTGATATGTGAGAAAAATAGGACAAAGAAGGATATCAAAGGCTTTGATTGATAGTACAATTTGGATTAGATTTATCTGGTCAAGGAAACCATTCTTGGTGTTTGAGCAGAGCAGTCTGAGTAGTTTTTAGGGATGATTAATGTGATAGCAATGTGGAGACTGATTAGAAGTGGAAGGTATGAATATGAGATTAAAACAAAGTGTCACCCTTGCACAATACAGCCCTGTGCATATCTTTTTCCTCTTTTTTTTTTTTTTCATTACTATCTTTTTTCTCTTTTTAAAGAAATAACTTAGACACAAGAATTTCAGGACTTCAAGATATTGTTTTATTTCAAATATCTGCTTCTGGGATATGATTTAGTCTCACTACCAGTATGGTTCATTGAGATAGAAATGGCTCCTGCGTGAGTAGAGATTGTTGTTTATTTAATGCTTCTCATTGACATTTTTACTGTGACATAGTTTATAATTTTCTGAGGCAATCCAGATCCAACTGTGTACAAAGAAGATAGACACAGAGACTTATTATGCTCTTCAAGAAAGACCTGCATGAAGTAGCAACACATTGTCCAAAGTCACATGGAATTTAGTATAACTTTTAAACATAGGCCCTATTTCAATCTGAAAATAATTTGTGACATGCCGTCATATTATGTACATTCTGATACAGTAGCTACTAACTAGATATTTTTAAACTATATTTATATTTATAGCAACATGACTCTGGTTATAATTCTGGCAGAGTTACCTGAAGTATTCTATTCTCAATCACTACTTCTCAGTTGTTTCAGTACCATTGTCATGCATATTGAATCACCTCTTGATTATTTTGTGGAAAGTTCATATGTAAAACAAGGTTATTAAATATTAGTGAATGTTAAATTATTTTTGAAAATGTGATAGGTAACAATTCAGGTATTCTGTTCTCAAAGTCCTAGTAATTGGTCTATGTATGCCCAGTTACATTTGTGTCAAAACTGTTTTTTTCTCTAGTATTCCACAGAGAACTAAGACAGAGAATTAGGATGCTGTTTTGATTTTTTGTTTGTTTTGCTTTTTTACATCTAATAAACAGGGTTTTTGTTTCAGATGTTTTTATTGTGAATATGTGAAAATATTTTACTCTGATTGGGACTTGTATTTCGTCCCTTAAAACACACAAGTTCATGTGGATTTAGATATGAGTCTAGGTGAGTCTCAGGCTCCTTTCAGAAAATAGTTGCTAATTATGTTATTTTACTGTAACAGTTATATGATGATATAATCAATTATATAAAGTGCAAAAGATTTTATTAGTCTTATGAAGACACAATTCTTAGCTCTGCAATGACTTAACTAGATATATTACACTGTCATGCACCTTACACATTTTTGTAATTCATATAATTTTAGTGCTTTTGAATGGTGTAAATGACCAACCATATCACTAAATCCTTTACTTTGTGTTTTGGGCAAATCACCCCCCAACAGTATAGGAGAAAAATACACATCCCATGGGCTGGCTAGTTACATAGAACTCCTCCTTTTATGTGCGAGGCACTGTTCAAAGCATTGAAAATATAATAAAGAATAAAATAGATCAAATCCTTGACTTCACCCAGCTTGTATTCTGCTGTAGTGATGCAGACAGTTAACCCACAAACAAATAAATACATTTCAAGTGGTGATAAAGTTATTTTAAGGAAAATTAAGTGAAGTTGGAGTGAGAAGTTATTGTTGGCAGGAAGGTATTGAATACAGCTTAACCTGTACCTGATATGACTTAGCATCGTCTATTATAACTATTCATATCTGCGTGACTCATTATTATGGTTATGTTTGTCTATCTCTAAAGATAGACTTATAATATCAGCTGTCACTGTTCTGGAAATCGTGATACATACCTCTAACTGTGCGACTTGCTATACTTAATACTTTCATGGATGAGGAAACCTGGAAATTAACCTGGTTAGAAAAATTATGTTAAGAATCAATCCAGCTTTGCATGAATGCTAAGGAAGATTATAATTTTAGTTTAAGCAGTTGAGATTGAGTAGCTTTTAATAAATATTTGTCATTTTGGTCCCTATGAGTGTCCATTTCTGGCTTTACTCTTAATTCCTTGAAGGATCTTAGTTTGTTTACTAAAATATGGATTACTAAGGTTAATATAATTATATAACATAACATTGAGAATGATTGCTTCATTAAAGTTGTATTTTTCAAGGCAAAATATTTTTTTATTTGTTTAACTTATATTATTTGGATTAGAGTCTTATTTCTTTACTCTTCTTCTATAAAAAAAAGCATAAAACTGATCTAAATTGCAGTTTTGCCATCAAATCATTACATAAAGGATAAATTCTCCTGACCTTCTTCACAATGTTACTATAGCTAATGTTAACAATAGTAATGGAGGATTTCTACTAACTCAGCACATTGAGTAGTGTATATTTAACAATGAAGGTGACTTGCTCTGAGTCCCTTTTAGTGAATAATTAAGCATTCCTTAGAGGGCTACTATATATTGATGTAGAGAAAATGGTACTGATATTAAAATAAATTTGAAAAATGAGCTAATTTCCTTCTGATTTATACATATATGTGCTGCTTTTGCAAATGTGCTGTTAGCTTAGTCACCCCTAACTTCACTCTTTCATAGTATTATATATGTATTGTCAAAATCCATTTTGCCAACTTATACAATAGACCTGGCAGGACTAAGAAGGCCTTTGATGAGATAGAATAGATACAATGTAAACCTTAGTGATATTTGACCAATCAAGTCAGTACAGTTTAACATTTAGGTCTAATTATTGGTATCATGCTTTCAGAGCAGACTCTATCCTCTCTATCTCATCACATAATTACCCAAATCAATGGACTATTTAATTCTTCTCTCTTTGGGTTTCTTTCTTCTCGCCAGAAGTACAACAGCTAAGACAACTAGGGGTTATGTTGGTTTCAATGTTTAACACACTTTCCCATAGAGATGGAAGTATCCTTCAGTACATTACAATGAAAACCATTTTTGTTATCAAAATACTTCATCAATCGACTATAATTTTATAATTTATTATAACTTATAAACAACTTTCAGATACATTTGTATAAAATTGTGGCATTCCTAACAACTTTGGAAGGTAGGTGGGGCAGGAATATTCCTGCCTAATACTATAATTTATGCTCTTTTGTTGATAGCAATTTAATTTTAAAGTGCTTGCAAAACTTTTTACATCATGAGCATGCATAGGTACCTATGTATTTAAAAATTAGTGATATGTTTGAAGTTATTCATAAACATCATGCTCATATTGTAGTTTTTATGCATAATCCCAATGAACCCTTAAAAAGCAATCCTTCTGCATTAATGTTATTTATTATATTAGTGTATATATTACAATTATACATTGTATAGGGTCATCCAGAATCTATGTAAAGTTCTTTAATACAATAAATAACTTTTTCTTTGGCTAATTTATTTTAAGCAGTACTTTACCATTTACTAAGATTGAAGTATTATTGAAGATTGAAGTATTATTCTTTAGGACTAATAATACTTGTAATCAATATTGTATATAATGATTCAAAAATGTAAAATTAGCAATCAGTTTAGATTGTAATACATTGTCAAAGCTATAGTATAGTATAAGCACAATCACATATATGAGATTGTGATTACTTAATGTGAGGTTTGGTCAAATATGACTTTGAATCTATTAGTTTTGACTTTTAATTGGGAGAAAGTTTTTACAGCATTTTTTAAAAAGGCATTTATACTTAGGCTGTTTATTAGAGCATTCATGTGCTATATTATCAGCTTAGAAGTGGTTTTATCAACAGAGACAATAATTATTTTATCCGTGAGTATTTTAAAGGTTTAATAATGGAATAAAATGTCAAGAACCCAGAACAATCCTAATATATAACATTGATTATATGTAAGGCAGATATTATTATTTCATATTTTGTGAACAATTTATTCTGCAAATGGGTCCAAATAATGTAAAGCATGAGTATTACTCATTTTACTATGTTTCAGTTTTCAAATTTCTTTGACAGAAAGAATATTGCTACCTGCTGCAAGTCACATTCCATAATTCATATCAACAGACCCATCACTGTCTGAAAATAAAATGAGATAAAAGTTATAATGGAAATAGACATTATTTTGTGAATTAGGATACAAGTTCAAGAAATTTTAAAACTATTAATGTATTATTATGTAAATGGGAACTCACTATAACTTAGAAATCTATGTTGCTTACAAAATTGCTTCTTTAGTTTTTGTTTGGGAGTATAAACATCATTTAAGGGTCATGGATTTCCTTCAAATTTTCACTGAACAGAGCAGCACAGAAATACCATATTTTCTACTATATTTCCACTAGGGGGTGATCTCCCATTGAAAGTAGAAAAGTAGAGGCGTTTTGAAAACTGCCTCTACCAAGGCAACATGGAAATCCTGGATAGACTGAAAGTTCTCAACTAAAATGTTTTTAGTAAAAGTAAGAGAAAACAAACTCAATACATTTGAAGCTTGTTCCGGTAAGGAACCTCCAGAGTCTTTACTACACAACCACAAAACATACAATTGTTAGACTTAAAGACCAAACATTTGGTCAAATATTTTTCTCAATTCCAAAATTTCAAGAGTTCTAGGTTTTTTGTTTTTCTCATCAGTATAGAATAGAAGCAGCATTTCTGTGAAAATTTCCTTAACTCTTCTTTAAAGAACAGTTTCCTATTCTGGGAATAGTAATTTGTTTTGGGGGTTTTTTGTTGCTGTTGTTTTTTTAAAGTTGCATGTTTAATACTTTGTTGATGAATACTGGAAAAGATTAGGTGGGGATTTGAGAAAGGATTGGAATTTGATAGCTGTTAAGAGCTTACTCATAGCTAAACACAGGTAGGTTTTATACATCTCATTTACTCTTCGTAATCCTCTTGTTTAAACCATAAGTGACTTGAAAACTCCAAAGGGGAGATGAGCTAGAAGTTGGGTATTAGGCAATGGATAGAGATGGGGTAGAGAATGAGAGGTTCAAAATTGCTTGCAAACCATTGCCTATATTTACTAAAGAAAAAGGTTTGTAAGAAAAAGACATAAGAATTGGAGACACTGGACAATCTGTGACTACTTGGATAAAGAAAATATTGGAAGATCATGAGAGAGCAGACCTGGCTACTTCTGTATTTTTTTTGTGTGTGGGACTTCTCTAAAAGATAAATCTACAACTCTGTTTTTGTAATTACTTCAGAAATGAGTTTGACTTCTAGTGAACGTGGATTTTAAATAGTCTCCATTGTTTCCTAATTAATTTCTTGACAAAAACTTCGACCAAAGTTTTGCCTTTAGTCAGAATTTTGACCCCAAAAAGCTCTGTTTTAGATGCAGTGGTTACCTAAATTTAATATATCTATATATATCTATTGCCACCTGATTTTCTTCCTCTTTCTGCCATGTCCACAATAACACACAGGGAGGGGCAGCTATCGAGAGCTTTTGCTTCTTTAGTATTTGTAATTCATAAGAAATGTGTTCTACATTTCTCACAGAAGAGCCCAGATAAATCACAGTCTAATCTGTGGCTTTCATTTTGCCCAGAGGGCTTTATGCTGACAGTATGTGAAGCCCAGCCCTCATAAGATCTGTCTTGAGCCTCAGAGAGATAATCTTCATAGTGTATGGATATTTACATTTTTTTCAAACTTAGATGAAATATGCTTCCAACTTATTTTCTGTTTCATGTAAGAAGCACATAGAAATACTAATGATGACATATAATACTTCCTTATATTTTATTAACTTGGGAATTTATTAAATCCCAGTAAAATATGTAACATTATAAGAGAACTTTAAACTCTGTGTATAGTGTGTCCTTGATATACTTCAGGAGGAATATTTGTAAGATCTTTAGATATCTTTAGGTTTGGGAATGTAAAAATGTTTGAACAGCCTTCTGCTAAGAAGGAGTTGAATTTTTACTGTAACTTTTTATAGCTACCCTTTCAACTTCCACTGACACTTTATTTCTTACCTGTTGGCTACTGTTCACATTCATATCTTTATGTTTTTTATCATTGAAAAAGTAATGCACAACGTTAGGAAAGGTGCTGCCTGGTATGCGAGGCTCACTCACTGGCACAGCAGCTCAGATCCCATTCGCCCGCCCAAGTGCACGAATCTTTCAAATCTGTGAGTTGGTCAAGCTCAAATCCCCACAGTCATGAACTTTCAGAATGAAAACTAATAAGGTTAAATCCTCCAATGCCGAGAAACTGCTATACTGTGTTTTTGACCATATTGCCAGGGTTAAAGTGTCACCTCTTCAATCAGCCAGCTGTTTAAAATTCTGTACACACTGATGGTGGATTGCCTGAAACTACACATTTTATAACCCTACATATGTATGTTTTGAGACCTCAGATTTATCAAGATCTATCTGCTACCTAGTTTGTGAGCACATTATACAAACAGCCCAAGTTTTGTAAAAGTCTTAGAAGGTAGAGCTTTTCTCTATTCAGTATAGCTCTTTAGGTCTAACAAAAATTCCAAATATGACCATTGTATTCTAGAAGGATACTGCTTATTTATAGGTTAGGGAAACAGTTTTCAATCTTGGCTGAACATTAGAGTTGCCTGGAGAGCATTTAAAGTATTCTGATACCGGGGCTTCAGCCTAGATAAAATAAATCAAAATTATGAAATCAGTAGTTTTTAAAAGCTTCCTTCTTGATTCAGGGTTTTTTGTTTGTTTTGTTTTTGTTTTTAAAGATGGAGTTTTGTTCTGTCACACAAGCTGGGTGCAGTGGTGAGATCTTAGCTCACTGCAACTTCGAACTCTTGAGCACAGGTGATCCTCCTGCCTCAGCCCCCTGTGTAGCTGTGACTACAGGCACACATGACCACATATGGCTAATTTTTTTAAGTTTTTATTTTTAGAGACAAGGTAAGAGAACTCGCTATCTTGCCCAAGCTGGTCTCCAACTCCTTGCTTCAAGGATTCTTCTGCCTTGGCCTCTCAAAGTGCTGGGATAATAAGTGTGAGCCACTGCACCTCAGGTAATTCTAATAGTCTGCTGTGACTTGGAACCAAGGCATTAAAGTGATTTTTTTTTCAACCATCTAGTAATAAAATGCTGACAGATATACACAAGTGCAGTGAAGGTGAATATGGGTAAAATAGATGCAATAAGTTTCTTTTTAACCAACACATATACAGGACTTACTAGATTTCAGGTCGGTCTTAAGTAACTGATTCATTTAAACCTTATTGCATTTGTATGATGTATGCACGAACTCATCCCCATTTGCAGATAAGAAAATTGAGTTAAACGAATTTCTCAAGCTTATGTAGCGGGTGAGGGACTGAGCCTAGCTTCAGAATCTATATTCCAATCCATTGACTCTCAAAGTGTGGTTCCCAAGTCAGCTGGGTCTGATTGCTTAGGAAACCATCACATATAATTTACTAAAGAAAAAGGTTTGTAAGTACTAAAACTGGAGATACCACACAACTTGTCACCACCCTGATAAAGAGAGCTATTAAAATATTTTGGATATCAGTAAAAAACCTAGCTGTTGCTGAATATTTTCCTGGAATTTGTCTTAAAAGAAATGCTCTAGAAAGTTGCTTTTCTAGTGACTTCAGAAAATAATTTTGGCTTCTAGTGGGTTTTTAACAAGTTATCATCTGGGAACTTGTTAGAAATGCAAATTCTCAGAGCAGATTTCTAGAGTTTCTTAGTCAGCAAACCTGGCGTGGGTCCTGAGAATTTGCATTTGTAAATTTCAAGGTGTTGCTGCTGTTGATCATCTGGTAAGTACTTTTGGAGAGCCATTGCACACTCTCCACTGCCTCTCTAAATTGCCCAACATGTTTTAATCTGTTGTCTAGCTACACTCCATTATAGAATAGACTTCTTAGTTACAGTAACAATTCAGGTGTAAAAGTTTGTCTCAGTAGACATAAAAAAATATTTTTATTACTCAGAGTCACCTTTGCCTTTGTTTATTTGGAGAGTTATAGGCTGGCATTGTTTGGAGTTGAAAATCCATACGTAAAATACACAGGCTATCACTGAGCTCCCTATTAGAGACTGAAAAAGTGAAATTAAACAGACAAAAAGGCAATGGAAGAGAAATGAGATTATAGACATAGAATGTCCTCATTTCACTATTCCTGTGATCAACTTATTTTCCCTTTTAGATCCTTTTGTCTGTGAACAATCAATTGAGATAACTCACTACTTTCGGACTAGCCTTTTGTCATGATGTTTTACTCCATTTTCCTCAGGGTCAGTAACTCAGTGGTTAGCAATATAATGTAGAAAATTACTGTTATGAAATAATTTGTAGCTATTATTTAAAGGCAATTAGAAGTCACATTTTAAGCTAGTACTATTAATCTTTTGTTTTGTGTAGTTGTGTTGGGATTATATTATATTTGGAATTCTGTAGTCATGAGTCATGCTGTAAAAGTGATATAATAAGTATATATATATATCATATATATGAGATAGAGAATTTCTGGCAAGAATATAAGAATATCAGCTAATGTTTATAGCAGAGAAGCTAACAAATGAATTAATATATTATCTTTCTGGTAATCATGCAGCTTCAAAAACATTGGTGTCTGTGTAAATCATGCATTATATCTCAATATATTTTTGTCAAAACCTAGATCTTTAGTTGGCCCTTTTCAAATGCAAGTGTTTATTTCAATCTCTTTAGGAATTAGTACTTTGTGATCTCTCAGTTAATCAATGTTACAATGTGTATTTAAACTGAAAAGTAAATAAAGCTTTATTAAAAGATAATTTTTTGGCTCAGCCTGTAATCCCGCGCCTTTGGGAGGCTGAGGTGAGTGGATTGCCTGAGCCCACGGGTTTGAGACCCGCCTAGGCAGCGAGACCTCATCTCTACAATAAATCAAAAAATCAGCCGGGCATGGCAGCGCACGCCTGTAGTTCCAGCTACTTGGAAGGCTGAGGCGGAAGGATCGCCGGAGCCCAGCAGGTCGAGGCTGCGGTGGCCAGGAGCGGCCACTGCACTCCAGTCTGGGCGACAGAGTGAGACTCCAACTCAAAAAAAAAATAATAATAATTTTTAATGTATTAAAAAATTGTGTTTTTTAATATAGATTATAATACAATTTTATCTTGTGATTCGGTACAAAGTGGCCACCTGATGTCTGATGAGTTCCGCTCCTGTTGCATGATTCCTTTGTGTGTTACAAATCTGTCTCTCCATTTGCAATCTTCAGTCTGATGGCAGGAGAGGCAGATCTATAGGAGTGACCACACCATCCAGAGTTGATTCACCAATCTTGTCCATCACAAAATGGAATCATTTTTGTAGTGATTTTTAAAGTTACATAAAAATCAACTATTTTTCATAAATATATATGTTTTCCAGAAATATATATTTATAATATATAATACATATTTTCCAGAAATATATATATATATTTATATATATATAAATACTGCTATGAAGCAAGAAAGTGCTAAAACTCTGTTAGTGGAGTCAGTTAGAATTAGATTTATAATTATTTAAACTATACTCCCCTTTTGTCATTGGGAACATGAAAACTGCTTTTTGGATTTGGGAAAATGATACTACCCTTCTGTTTTATACAGAATCAGTTTATGAGACTCAATTTTTGTTCATATTCTTTTTCTTCATTGTTGCTATAAATTATTTATGTGAAACAGACTAAGCAAACACATTATTTTTGTAGGTTTGAAAAATATCTGATAATGGTTTATCCAATGCAGTTATTATTGAACCTTGTTTATGTTGTTTTAATTGTGGTTCTTGATATTGACTTATAAGGGCAGCAAAACAGCTAGAAGCCTGGAGAGTTTTCCAACTAGAATATTATGAATAAAGTTGTTCATGTGATGATGGTTGTTATAGGAAAGAAGGCATAGCAAGTATGTACAATAATGGGTAACATAGTGAAGGCCTGTTTGATATTACTGTTCTTTGTATGAAGAGTCCAGAGCTCTTAAGTGAATTTTGAAATATGAAAAATATCTGCATACTATGAATAACAACAGTATCCAGCTCATGGAGGTGTTATGAGGATTAAGTGAGGTAATATTTGTAAAGTGCTGAAAACAATGTCTAGTACACAGTGATATGAAATTCAGATAAATCAGTAATGAACCCATACAGATTCATTTAAAGCTTCTTCGTGTGATGTTCCTGAAGCAAAAAGCCTTCTCCTCTAAATTATCCTTTCCATTTTCAAAATATCTGCAGGTACTCTTCAAAGTGTGTTCCTTCCTAGCCGTCCTTTTAGGATATCATCTGGCAGTCTTAGGTTGCATGACACAATTCTCCTGCTTCCTTTACTGGTACCTGTTTCTGTTCCTGTCTGTTGCCTGTGGGAATATCTGTCCTTAGCTGACACCTGAAGATGCCACTCTACCTCTGAACAGTCTTACCTAAATTAGTCCTAGAACTCAACTATCAATGGGATCTGCAGCCTTCGCTGTGGAATGTGCAACTGAGACATGTGCAAATGAGAATGAACAACTGAGACATGTTAAAACCCAAATCAAGGAAACAACACTGTGTGTAGAGCATGGTTACAACTATGGAAAATTAAATAAATTAAATTAAAAGAGATTTTTTTGGATGTGGAGTGATTTTATTTATTTTGTCACATTTGTAAAATCTTCCACAATGGGATCGAAAGATTACAATATGAATGACTGCAGAGCAGATTTTATTTTTTTGGTTCAAATCTCATCCACCCATTTGCTTTGTTTCAAATAGGTTTGAAGTTTGTATTTTTTCCCATATCTTTATCTTCATAAATACACAGAACATAATTTTCTTGTGAGAAAATAATCAAGTTTAATGCCTTAACAGTAATAGGTTTATATTCCTAAATTGTAATATTAGACCTGAAATAGTTACTTCAAAGCAATACATGAATTTTGTATTTTCACAATTTCCATAAAGTGATTCCCTATGTTGTCAACATTTTATAATGCTTTTACTTATGTTTTATGTTTCCAGCTTTCTGTAGATTCCCTAATATTTTCCTAATTATGATCTTTTTCAAAGATGAACTTTCTGGTCATTCTACCAGAGCCAGAATTTGATACTATATTGTTTTATATATGCGTATCTATGTATCTCCAGTGATTCAGCTATTTTCTTTGTTCCTGAAGTATCTTTTACTTCCAAAAGGTCTCCTCTTCAGATTTGTTGACTCTTTACTGATTTAGAGCCCAACCATGTTCTTCTCACCTTGGTTATTATAGCATTGACTCTGCTGACTTGTGGTCTGTGATTTTCAAACGACCAAGAACCAAGTACATGTAATCATTAGTGCAAACTAACATGGTCTGAGCCTGGTTGGGTTGGATGATGATGCTTATGGCAGAAGTGTCTTTTTTGGAATGGCAGTGTCCTATTCTTCTTCCAGACTAGCAGACTAGGGGAACCCAGGATGGCCCACCCATCATCCCTGGTGCCCATCTGAGTTCATGTCAACCTCCTTCTGTAATGACTCAAAGACTCCTCCCCTCCTTCTTCTGAGTTCTCTCCCCTCACTGGTCACACAAGAAGTTCTCATTTCTTGTCATTTTAATTCTCAGTTCATTATTCCTCCCTAAGTGTCCCTGCTGAAGCGCATCACTACCCCTTTCTTCTCCAAAATCCCTCTGGCAATTTCCTCATTTGCCTCCCGGAATGATTTCTGAAAATCCTTTCTGGGAAGTTTTAAGATACTTGACCCAAATAGAAACAATAACATTTCCAGCAGTAAAAAGAGGAGGGTTACACTCCCACAACCTTAAGCAATCACACTAATTATCTCAGAGGAGTTCACAAAAAATGTGGGAAGGATAGAGTGCTAATTGTAATGTTCACTCTCTGACATAAACATGCTATAATTCTGAATCAGAGTAAGTAACATGCCTTTAAATATGTTATTGAAATAAGTTTTCTAGTTTTTATATCCAATATTCAATTATTCTGATATTTTTGTTTCTATGGCCTATTCAGTAATTCATATGAATCAAATAGTAGGAAGATTTGTGGGCAGAATTAATGCTGAAACTTTTACAGTTTGAGCAGGAAGTTAAATTGGCACATGCTTTTCTTTCTTCCTAATGTAATAGTCTCTGTAGTTGTCTGTGATTAATTATTCCACCTCTGTGGGCACTTGGCTGATGCCAAATAGAATGATTCTTCTTGATTTCCTTAGTTCATTGCTCCTGAAATGGAGAATTCACTGCTTGTATGGATCCCCCGAGATCACACAGAACCCGTCTGTGTGCCACTCGTAGGAACGAGGACATGAAGGCAGCACCAGTAAGTGAAGGTCAGATGACAAATTGCAGCTCTCCAAGCCAAGCTTATTCAGAATTTGTTCTCCTGAAAGTTGTCAGCGGTATACTAAGAGACCTGACTAATTCACTCAAAGTGAAAATCACCTTTCAGCTTTAGCTTTTTCTTTTGAGTAAAGAAGTTATATAATAAAAACAAAATTGTTGACTGAGTAATGTGTTTAATTATTGCCACTCGTATTGAAAGTTTGACATTATTTCAAGAGGACTAGGCTCCTTTGAGGGAGAAAGAGTTGAGATGGGAGCAAGTGGCATCCTAATTCTTGCAATATGTCCTCCCAGTAACAAGAAACCCCTTGTCATTCATGTTAAGTTGGATGGGAGCATGCCAAGTGGAACCACAGTGAATTGCCTGCAATTGTACCAGAAAAATCTGGGAGCCCTAGGGTGATAGTGGGACACAAATAATTGATGGAAGGGGGGAAGTGATGGTGTTAATGTGCCACAAGGATACAGAGGAGTCCAGAAAATGTGTCCAATATTAATAATCTCTGCACCAGGAAACCATAGGATCAAAGAACATTGGTAATACAAAAAATGATATAACTAGAGACTTCTAGACCATATAGCCAGTGAAACTGAAGCCCAAATAAGCCCCTTAGAGATTTCATGGCCAGATAGTGCCAGAGATAGGAATAAAAATCCAACCATCTCATTCCTAGTTTAGTGCCTTTCTGAGGACTTTGAAATTTTCAATGAAGACAGTGTATCAATATGTGTCAATAGCTGCACAATGTCTACTCTCTGGGTAGCTGCTTTTTTCCATAAAGAAGCTGTCTTACAGCACAATAAACACATTTTTAATTTTTTCTTAATATTTTATGTGAATACAAAAGATTTTTTTTAAATTTCACCACCAAAATCTCTTGAAAACTGCGGATGTCCAGTAATTTATCTAGTATCACACATATGATACATCTGTTAAATATTAATGCTACCAGATCATTTTTCTTGATGCTCAGAACAACACTGCTGCATTTCCATGAAATTCTCAGCATTAGTAACTAATATTTTAGCTTTGTTTTTAATATTTATAAATCAGGACTTTTGTAGTGTTTTACATGCAAATAAACTTACCAAAATAATCAGAATTTGCCTAATTGTTTTACTCATGAACCAGAGTAATCTAAGTACACAACTGGATTGTATACTTAAGACTACTATACGTATATTAATAACCATGATTCTCATTAACCTTACACTGTTTATCGGTATATGCAGAGGAAGAACTGGAGTATGTATTGCAGAGTATGATACCTTTTGGTTGTGTTTTTGCTATCACCATCATTTCCTTTCTCCACATGTAGCCTTAAAATGAAGAATTGTGCCTTTTCTTTTAATGGAGGTGAAATTTTCTTCCTTAAATGATACCAGGTAAAACACTTTGCTAAAGTGATTCTATAGCTAAGTGTCCATGCAATAGAAGTGCTGTGATCCTTTTATATTCCAGGTGTATTGTTAGGCCAGGCTACAGTAATGATGATTCTGCCAAATTCCCCTCCTTTCGTGTGCATATAAGAAGAAGGGGCATGAGAAACAAAATTCCAGTGTTGGCTTTACTTACACCAAGACATTTAATACACCTATAATGATGGGGGAGCATATAATTCTCTTTCAAATCGAGATTTTCTTAGAATCAAAGGGGATACTGTTAATAATTACTCAAGGGAAATAGGTATAAACAAAGACTACCCTGGAAACACCAGAAAATGTGATCATCCTACCTTGATCCCTAGACAAATGCATAGGAGTCCCCATTGTACAGATAGAGGAGCTGAGGTTTAGAGAAGATATATAATCTGACCAAGGTCATATTTAGAAAGTAGACCTCCAGAAATCCAACTCAGGACTTTCTGCATCCAAAACAGATGCTCCTTCCTCTAGACTATATTTCTGTGCAGTTTGGAAGTCCCAAGACTGTTTATTCAAGCATGCCATTTTATGACCATCATTCCAAGAGTAAGAGTGAATGCTTGAGGACAATGGGGCTGTGTTAAACACCCTGTTTCTTTGTGTGGTTGATTCATTATGTGGCATTTATTGTATGACATGACTTTGAAGGGCCTCAGACCTTGGAGAGGAATTTCCCCATGTCTCCTCATGTTCCCATCTGCTTAGAGCCGCACTTGCTCCTGATTTTCCATCTGTATTCTATTTACATGCTCAAACTGATCCTCTCAACTGAAAGGATTATCTTCCCCTCACAGAGGTTCATTGCTTATATTCTTGACTCAAAGTCTATGTTGTTTCTTAAATTAGAAACCACCATATTCAATTACTAATTTTTGAATAATAATTACAAAACTATAAAAAAGGTCTTTTCCCTAATGATAAAGATTATGTTATCACTAGATCCAAAGGGAAATTTGAATCAACAGAAAGACAAATTAAAATAAAAAAGATGTTTCTATACCCATGAAAAATAAATATAATGTAACTCATCATTTAAAGTTTATTTCATTTGCTAAAATTGTTAAAGGAATAACAACATTGTGTCCATTGTGTCTGCATTTTTTCTTTTGTCCTTTTTCTTTATGCATTCTCTTGCTATCACCAGATTACCATATACATTAAAATTTTAAATTAAAAAGCCTAAATTAAAATACCAAACCTGCCCATATAACTTTGAATAACATAAATATAAAATAAAAAGTATTTTCTAAGAAAAAAAAAGAAATCTCCACTCCCCTCTTTTCTACCCAACATGTCCATTTACAGAGTCTTCCAGTCCTACTGCTTGGTGCCCTTCACCTCCTTCAGAGCCTCATTGTCTCTTGTTTAGCTAATTTTAGGGACTTCCCTCAAACATTCCTGCCATGTTGTTTTCTTACATTGCTATCAGGGTCGTAATCTGGAAAAATAAACCTGATTATAGCACAATTTAGATTGTTCCATGGTAATCTCTGTTGCCGGTAGAGTAACACTCAGGCTTCCCAGAATAATATACAATGTGTTCTTTAAAGGAAGAAAAAAGAAAACACAAAAAACAATCAGTCTCTTTAAGAAAGGAAGAACGATAGAAGGGGAAAGGGAAGGCGGAAGGAGGACAACAAAGAGGGAGGTAGGGAAGGAGGATGATTGTCTCAGTGACACATCATATAAAGCAAGTGGTTGCAAAGGGCAACTAATTGTTAGCATTTGACCTACATGCTGCTTTCTATTTCCCTGAGTCCAGGCATGTGGGTTGGACTGCTTGGAAGAAGAGGTTCCTTTTACTAATTTGCACACAAACTTCTCCACTTGCCAAGCCATGTACCCACAAGGCTTCATCCATCTGGGGTTCAGCATCTTTTAAATGTGTGTCCGACTGTTTCTGTTTGAGCTGGCTGTGACCCTAGCTGTTTCCTCTGATAGACTTTTCAAATCTCAAGGGTTGAGCTATGTCTATATAGCAATTCCTCAACTTTAATGTTAATATGAGTCAGCTGGGGGAGTCTTTTTAAAATGCAAGTTCTAGTTCAATGGTTCTGGGTGTTGATGCTGTTGATCCATGCCTTGAATACCCAAGTCCTATAATTTAATCATGTTCTTAGCATATAATAAAAAGCTGCATCAATAAATGCTGATTGGATGGGTAAATAGAAGCAAGTGAAAGTAGAAAAAAGCTATATTTTATACATACTAGAGTCCTAGCAATCCATTTTACTAATGCATTTAGAGACACGATGCCAAGTAAAGGTGAAATGATGGTGAAGAGTTGTGAAAATTTTTTCCGTAGGTAAATATTTTTGAAACTTAGGATCTGACTATAAATCTATTAAAGGAGTTCTTTGCATTTCTCCCAGAGCTTCTCTGTAGTCCTAATAATAAAACTGTGGCCTCCACAGTAATAAAGACAGACAAGATACTCAGGGCATGCCACATGTTAAATAATTACTGTATAATATTTGTATACTCCAAAGTTTATGTAATTTTTTAGGAATCTGAGGAAGCAACCTTGCTGAATAGACTTAAAATCATTCATTTCAGTATTTTCACCTAAAAATTGCTTTGCCATTGGTGTTGGACAAACACTGAGGGCAAACACATTATTGCTTTGTTGGGCCATGTATGTCTCCAGATTGCTTATCTGTTTTTCAGAAATGCTGCTGAGCGGAATGAGGCTGGACATAATAGAACCGGCAATTGGTTGACAGATAGAGACTGGCCCTCCTGCTTCACGGCTGAGTGACCTTGGAAATGTCCCTCTGGCCTTCAGCCCCTCGGCTGCATATTTTACAGTCCAGCATACATTTGTTGAGTGCTTATTTTATGTAAAGTTCCCATTTCCAAGAAACTATGAAGTGAGCACCTTGAATTAGGTGACCCCAGTCTTCCTTTAATCTAAAAATCAGTAATATCTGTGACTTACCAACATATACATGAATACATGATGAATGAGTAAACAAGACTATAAATGAATGTATAAATCAATGAATACATTCCTATATATACATACATGAAAAATATTCATCTGTGATAACAACAGATGTAGGCACTCTTCAATTTGTTGCCGTATTTGTTGTTTTCCTCTTTTTATATCTAATCATGAGACCATATTTCTTCTTGGAGTAGAATTAGATCTTTTTTCAGACTTTAAGATAGTATTTGGGCAAAAGAAAAGATTGATCTAATCTAAGCAAAGCTATTGCTTTGTGTGGCTCTTCGCATCTTAATGAAGAATATTATTCTACACTTAAGCTTTCTTTTGAAGCCTTTCTGCAAAGGAAACAGAAAGAGCTTACATTTTTGTTCTCTAACATTCTGTGGCAAGTAGCACAAAGGCAGCACTCAGCTTCCTAACCACACCATCTTGAAGAAAGCATCTGTGTCAGATTCCAAAGCAGGGAGTTCAGACATCCCACAGTCATGGTCATGGATGCGCAAGAGCAGCTTGTGTTTGCTGTTAGGATGAAGGTACTGCTGCTTACAGGATTTCCAAAACGGAAGAGGTTTTCTCTAGGGAAATGTAAATATTTTGATCTGCCTAAATATTTGACAATTATAGAAAAAAAAAGATTATTACCAGCCAGGAATAAGCTTATTAAAGCATAAGCGTGTTTTTCTTCATGTCATTTATAAATGTTCTTTCATAGCACTGTGTATTAGAAGCCATGTAGAACATGAGAATACTCACTTAAGAGTGCATTTCTGGTAACTATTTGCTCAAGTTTTGATGGTCAAAGAGGTGGTGCTGATTGTCCACACGCCAATATTTCTGTAATATTAGGTGCTATCTCACCTTTATGTTTTGAATACTTGAAATACGTATTTTGGAATCCATTCTATTGGCCTTTTCTTGAATTGTTTTCACCAATTCTTCACCCCATAAAGTGCAAGGAAAAAAAGATTAGTTAAAGGTTTAACAACAAATAGAGATTTTTTTTTTTTTGAGTTGCAGTATCACTCTGTTGCCCATGCCAGAGTGCAGTGGCGTGCTCCTGGTCACCACAGTCTCAACCTACTGGGCTCAGGCGATCCTTCCACCTCAGTTTTCCAAGTAGCTGGGACTATCAGTATGCGCTACCACATCCAGATAATTTTTTGATTTATTGTAGAGATGAGGTCTCACCATGTTGCCCACGCAGGTTTTGAACCCACGGACTCAGGCAATCCTCTTGCCTCGGCCTCCCAAAGTGCTGGGATTATAGGCTTGAGCTACTGCACCTGGCCTAGAGATGTTAATTAAAAACATTTCCATTGGATAGTTATAAAATAAGGGATTAACTTTAAAATAAGGGATTGCCACTATGCAAAAAATACAATTATATTAATTTTAAAACATTTTTATTGAGTTCCAAATAGGGATCTGTTCCAAAAAGGGATTTTGTTTTAAATTCGCCATTTTTAATCTAATAAGAAGCTGATTTTCCAAATGAGCTTGTTAGGGCCCATCAGCTTCTGCTTTTTGCTCTCTTATTTTCATGCGCTTGTGCATACTTGCACACAAACACACAGACAATGTCAGTGCCCTGAAATATTTTGTAACACTGTGATGACAAAATTAATATAAGAAGGAAAGATAAATAGTTCTAAGAGCAGTGAAGGAAAAAGCATGAAATGCAATATACAATGTAAGATTCTGGATAGCCACATGATAAAATAGAAGACGGATTTTCTGGCAAGTTTCTAAGTGAGGTCAAGTAAGTCCTGGTGGCAGAACAGTGTCCCAAGTGCTGAAAAGCTCCATGTTCTCCAAGCAAACCATGTCCTGTAGGTCCAACTTGCTTCTCCTGTCTTTCTTCTGTATTCTCTCTGCAACTAAATCTTCTTTATGGTAATGCTTTTTTGAGTATGAACCAAAAGGAGTAATATTTATAATTATATCTATAAAATAGGGGAAACTATTTTTGCATATTGAAAATTTATCAGTACTTCAGTAAAAATAACAAAGACATGCACATTGAACTTTTATTCTTCAAAATTGCAGTTCTTTAAATTTAGATCCAAGTGTGATTTCTCTCTCATTCTTAAGGCACCTCTCATATTTTGCTCTCAATGCCAGCAAAAATTCTAGCAGAGAAAAATGCTTGTTCAGAAATAAATGGATTGAACATCAGTTATGCTGCATTTTTCTTCTTTTTCACTTTATTCTTAGAGAATGAAAGAGAGTAAGGGTTAGAAATGAAATACTGAGCTATAAATAATACAATTGCAATGTAGAGACAGTGATGAACTCCAAGTTAATATCTAATTTAACAAAGGATTAACATTTAGCCTGTTGATACATAGTAATCTCTAAGGTATACACAACTGTGATGGTCATTCGGAAACTTGTTTGTTTCCTTTAAGTGTATTGAATCAATAGTGGCCAAACCAAAAGCAAAAGAGATAAGTGATCCCAGTGAGCTGCTCTTGTAAGACTGTGCTTCTGTTTAAGATGTCTTTGGATAGCAAGCCAGAATTTTATATTTTATGATTTCATCTCTTATGATTGTGTAAGCTGGTCCCAGAAATGTCATCCCTCCCACTTTATAGTTAATAAAATGGGCACAGTTCGTTAAAGCTTTCAAGCTGTATGTAGCTTCTTAGCTTTTAAAGTGCCTCCCTCACACTCTTTTTTGATGTATCTTATATTCATCATTATTATAATACCTTGGATTTAGCTTTTGCAATGCCTTTTTATGTACTTGTTTTTCATTCTAGATGAATGCTATTCTAATTAATAATCACATTTTGAGGTTGCACAAGAACCAATTTTATGTCTGCCTCTGGTGTAGTTTTCTTATTAATACATAGTCCCTAACACATTGTGTATGTTTGATACATGTATTGATTTCCTGCTGAATGGCCTCTGTTGGGCTCATTAACCCAAGGAAAAAAGACCAATGATTATTGTTTATACAGACTGAGCAAAAAATGTAACATTAGATAATCTTGCTCTCCTGCTTCTAAATCCTTAGGTTGGGCTTGTGTTTATAGTCATTAAGATACTAACTCCAAATCAACAAAGACATAATTGTATTCATAGTATTAGACAGAAGTTCCTGCTAAGAATGGCATCCATCTTTTTTTTCTGTAATAATAAAATTGTCTTGTAATTTTGTTTTGAGAAATTGAAAGAGAGAGAGAGAGAGAGAGAGAGAGAGAGAGAGAGAGATCCTGCTCTGTCTATAGACCAAAAAATGGATGTTAATCTTATGATTTTATGTTTTGTTCTGGTAGGCCAGAACTTGAATGGTTAGATTGTATTCATTTCATTTTTGGCTTTTTTCATCATATAATTTAGTAGTAGCATTACCATATAATATCATATAAAACAAGACACTTTAATAATAAAAGGACAAAATTGTGAACTTTGCAGAAACTTGGATGGACTTAGAGTCTATAATACTGAGTGATCTATCACAGAAACAAAGAACTGAGTACCACATGTTCTCACTAAGAGGACCCTGAACAATTATCATAATACTATAAGAAAGGAATTGGCAGTGGTGGGAAACTGCCTTGGAAGGGAGGGGAGGGCACACCTCATCAATAAGGGTACCTGATCTCAAATTAGGTGAAGTGGGGACCAAAGTGAGACCCAAACGTTACCTACACAATGATCATTTGTATACCTAACCCTGAATTGCACTCTACATCTTTCAAATAAAAAAAAATTTTAAAAATAAAAATAAAAGGAACATGTTTATCATTATCAAAGAATGAAAACTATAAACCCAGACTGTAGGGTCACATTGTCATTGTTTTTATTGTTGTTGTTGTTTTCCTTTAAGTTCTTACCCACTAGTGAGCCACCGCAGACTGACTTTCAATGGATGCAGAAAAGGGCGTTGCTGTGGTTCTGGTGCTCATGGCCTGTGTGGCTATGCTCATGCTTTTTGGCTTGGTACCAACTGGAACATCTTTTAAAGAGATGTGAAAGATGTTGGCATCTCCCGGAAAAGACTGTGCCTATTTGCCTCTGATAGATATGCAGACACTATTAGGGAATCTAATCTGAAACAAGTAGCAGCTTTGTTTTCCAAATATATATTATCAACATAGTGTAATAAACAAAAATGCTGGACCATGAATCAGTGTAACTCATACCACATTTTCCTCTTGAGCCAATCATCATGGACTTAGCCTTTTTGTGTAAATTCCAACCTATGAGTAATTATACCTATGTTAATATTTCTAGATTAAGCCCATGTTTTATGCCCTCCACTATGCCATTTTCTCACATTACTTTTAGTCACTAAAACAACCCCAAAGAAGCATATCCCCATGTAAAATCTGAAGAAAAACTAGAGCAGAGAGGATAAGAACCTTGTCTAGTCAGTAAACTATAGATTCTGGGTTGCATCCTAGGTTTTTCTGACTCTAAACCCATGTTATTTCTACTAAAATGTCACTTCTCTTAGTAATAATTACCATCAACTTTCCAGAACATAATTATGTCGTGCTCTCAGTTACTATATGATGGCAGTCATTTGTTGCAAATATGAATAAAGGCACTTTGTTTTATTTTACTTTCATGTTACTTAAACCACTGTTAGGTAATAAATTAGAAAAACTAAATAGTCTCAAAATTAGCAAGTACTCCAGTTTAGGAAAATGAGGAATTTTTGATGAAATTGCTAACGTAGCATCAGCTGTTAAGCAGTTAACCTGTTTCTTATGATTTTTCTCCATGAAGATGAACTAATAAGGTTTTGTTATATTTTAAAGAATATTATTTTGGAGTGTGGGATGATTTATTATGATTATGCACTATTAGTGTTCTCAATTCTATAAAAATATGCTTTGAAATGTAGCACTGAGATACAGTTTCAGCATCTTATCAACCAAGTAAGGTTAATTAAATTATTATTAACTAAATTAACTAGGTAAACTAAATTACTACCGCCTCCCTGACAATTTGCAACTTTATTTATTAATAAAGATTGAAAGAAATATACTCCAACTTTACAGTTATGGAGATTTTAATACAAAAAACAATGTTTTTAGCTTGTTCTAAGAAAATATTTTCATTTTAATAATGCAAATGTACTGAGAAATGAGAATTACAAAATCCTACACAGAAAAAACACATCGTCATAAAAAATTATCCTCCCAAGAGATATACAAGATTGAAAGATATTTTTAATAGCTAAGATGTGGAGGAAGAAATAATAATGGGATATTATTCAGTCTTAAAAAAAAGGAAATTCTGTCATTTGTAATAACATGGATGGACTTGGAGAACATTATGCTGAGTGAAATAAGTCAAACCACAGAACAACCAATACTGCATGGTCTCACTTATATGTAGAATCTAAAATAGTTAAACTCATAGAAACAAAGAGTAGAGTGGAAATAATGGGTATTACCAGAGGTTGTGGTGAGAGGGAAATGAATAGGTAATGATCAGAAGGTACAAAATTTCAGTTATGGGAGATGAATAAGTTCTGGAGATCCTCTATAGTATGGTGCCCATAGCTAATAATACTGTGCTGTATACATAAAATTGCTAACAGGGTATATCTTATGTTAAGGGTTCTTACCACAAAAAAATATTAATGATGAAGAAACTTTGGGTGATGATACATATATCTGTGGCCTTGATGATGGGGATGGCTTCACAGGTATGTACTTATGCCCAAACTCATGAAATTGTATAAATTAAATATGTAAAGCTTTTAGCATGTCAATAATACTTTAGTAAATTGGTTAAAATATTTCTATAAAAATCTTTACTTCTCATTAAAGTAAGATTATGGACATGCTTATGTTGACAAAACCATGAGATTTTTTCTTTTTCCAACAATTCTGACTAGAGAATGCTCAGGCAAAGCTATGGCTACTTTAGTTAGCCCATACACTAGGGAAATGTGCACAAGCACTTATGTATTTTGTTCTAGTGATGCACATGTTAAATAAGGTGGACAGAGAAAACCCTGTATGCCAAGCTGCCTCAAGTATCAATTTTGTGGGTGATACATAGGATTTATTTTATTATTCTCCACTGTTTAGTACACCTAAAATATAATATTTCAAAAGATAGCATCAATTTAGGTTAGCTGGAAAATACCATATCAGAGCAATGTTTGATCAAGGTTGAGATACCCTGAAAAAGCCCCATACTATCCACATAATCAGACTTCTGTAGTCTTTCACCAAAGACATCATAAAAGCAATAGTTGATATTTTCTAAACCTCTTTACTAGATATATTTCACTCTGAAAATATTTATTCTACTATCTTATTATTATACTATAGGAGTATAAGAAATGCCATACCTCTTCTAGGCTCTTTATATGGGCATGCTGGAGAGATGTGTCCTGGGGTTTTTGTGTAAAAATTTATATAGTCATTTACCAACTGACCAAAATTTCCTCTTGGCAGACATGAAGACTCAGTCTCAGCACTTTGAGAAGGGCAAGAGGCAGAAAATTTTAATAATTTTGGTTTCATTAAATTCTCAATCATCTGTGAGATAATTGTGCAGAATACTCGTAATATTTTTTTTTTCTCCTCCCTGTCAGACTTGGAATTGAACTTTTGATGCACAAAGACAGGCATAACTACCAGATGGCCATCTGGATGTATGATTTATACTATTAGCTCTCAGGATATTGGAATGAATAGAATATTATGATTTTTCCTTTATTCTAAGAAGTTGGTTTTCAAAGTAAATTAAGCATAAAGATAAATTTTTAGGGTAAAAAAGTAAGTCTCTTAAAATAGGTGGTCAACCTAAGAGGGAGAGCAGCAAAAATGAAAGCCGATTTAGGTTTATTCTCATATATCTACTCCTTTTTATTGTGATAATTTACTTTCTTCATGTTGCTTAATCCTAATTCTTGATTCCCAGTTATTACATAAAACTGCACCAGAGTATTCTGATTAATAACTATTATCAAATATTAGTGTTACTATATTAATATTACTTACTTATTTACATTTTCCCACTAATCCTATTTTAAAAACCTGTAAGATAAGGTTTGCCTTGTTATTGAAAGGGCAAAAGGGCTTAAAGAAGTGATTTTGGATTCAAACCAGGGATATCCGTTTCCACCCAGAGGTCATGCTTCTAACCTTCAAGTTATTATTACACTAGTGTACATGGTGATTTAACATTTAAACAATCCAGTTTGTTCTATTTTTTGTTTTGTTTTCTTTTTTTTTTTTTTTCTGAGTCAGAGTCTCACTCCATTACCCAAGCTGGAGTGCAATAGCATGCTCACAGCCACCCCAGCAGCGACCTGCTGGGCTCAGGCGATCCTTCCATCTCAACCTTCCAAGTAGTAGGAATTACAGGCATGCTACCACACCCAGCTTTTTTTTTTTTTTTTGATATATTGTAGAGACGAGGTCTCACCAAGTTGCCCAGGCTGGTCTCGAACCCCAGGGCTCAGGCAATCCTCTTTCCTCAGCTTCCCAAAGTGCTGGCATTACAGACTCGAGCCACTGTGCCCAGCCTATTTTTTGTTTTCTAAATTTTATAACTTTAGAAGATAAACCTAATCACTCAAAATGCATTATATAAATTGCATATTGTGGTAAGGCAACAACAAAGTTTAGGAATTTTTTTGACAATGGCAAGTAACAGACAAGCTGTCACATTATTCTGAATCCTTTTGAATTGTAATCTATCAGGAGCTTATGCAACACCCCATTAACCTATGTAGAAGGCATTGATTCTTGAACGAAGACTTCATCTCAAGAGGAGAAACTGAGTTCAGTTGAACTACGCTATTCCTAAAAACCATTGAATCATCTTGAAATCACTAATTACTGTTAATACTGCTACACAGATTTATTTAAGATCTTGTGTTTGAAGGTTCTATATTTTTTTTGGTTTTGGTTTTGGTTTGCATCATTTCTCTACACACAAAGTGTTTTTATGGCAAAAATAACTGTAGCATAGAATTTCCTTAAAGCAAAATTATTAAGTTGCACAATAATCTCTGGTTTTGTTTATTTGTGCTCTTTCATGGTTTCATCACCCCCCCCAATTATTATGCTTCATGAGGCTAAAATTCCAAAGCTATGATATGTTAACATATGAAAGGGTTAACAATGAAAAGTATATTTTTCTCCAACATCAGAAATCTAAAGCTTATTTCCCTGTCACTCATTTTTGAATCTTATCTTTCCAGAAATATTATTTGAATCTAGAAATAGATAGGTATAGATACAGATCTACACACATGTATATACATACCTATATTTATATGTACCTTAACATATACTTGTATGTACATATGTAATATTTTTTTTTTGGCTGTAGTTGAGAGTATATTATATATATAACAAATACATATATACTATATACATTTATATACTATATATAAAAAAATACATGCATTTTATATGTATAATAATCTGTATATATTCATGTATATATGTGTGTTTGTGTGTATATATATATATATGTGTGTGTATATATATATATATATATATATACACAGTATTCTCTACTTTAGTTTTCTTTCACTCAATCATATCTCTTTAAACTTATTGGACCAGACTCGGTGGCTCAGCCTGTAATCCCAGCACTTTGGGAGGCCCAGGCGAGTGGATTGCCTGAGCCCGTGGGTTCGAGACCAGCTCAGGCAACTTGGTGAGACCTCATCTCTACAATAAATAAAATTAGCTGGGTGTGGTAGCATGCGCCTATAGTTCCGGCTACTTGGAAGACTGAGGTGGAAGGATGGCTGGAGCTGAGTAGGTTGATGCTGGGGTGGTCGTGAGTGTGCCACTGCACTCCAGCCTGGGCAACAGAGTGAGACTCCAACTCAAAAAATAAAAATAAAAGAATAAGTGCATTGCACACACTTAAATATTCACCTCATTCCTTTTATGACTGCATAAAGGGAATTGCTGAATAGGTATTGAGGTTCATCCTTAGCAAAACATACTAAAAAGCATATTAACCATATGGAATAAATTTTAATTACTTTTCATATACTTTCATTTGTTAAATTTAACTCTAAAGCTCATGCTAGTCATGACTTCTCACAATTTAAAATTCAGTTCCATTTGTTGCTTGTTACCTTCATTTTTCCTCACTTCTTCATATCACAATGAATTGGTTTCCTTGAATGTCAAAACTGTCACTGAAATACTGTTTAGAAAGCTTTCAGGCTTTGCAGGTAGTGTTGAACTTATTACTCATTTCTCTGGAAAGAAGCCAGTGATTCTCAAGAGGGACCATGCCTTGATTACATATTTTCTAATAAAGGTAAAAGAGGCAGAAGACTTTTTGCTACCCTCATTAATCTTCAGTCTCAGAGGAAATCAGAGCAATAATGGTTGTTTTGGTTATATAATTGTTTAAGGACTGTATATAAACAATTGACTAAAATTATGAATGTTAATTTTTCTTTTGTTTTTCCAAATATTTATTGAAGGCCCTCCATTTCCTAGCCATTATGCCATACATTCAGAATCTCTAAGAGGAATTCCAGATCCTTGCACTCACTAAAGTTATTAAAGGAGACAAGCAAAAGGGTGGAAAATTATAGGACAATGTGTTGAATAATTAAGGTATACATTGGATACTGTGGAAATCATAAGAAGTTATCTACTGTAGCCATAGAGAGGTCAGGGAGAGAAAGGTTTCACTAAGGAGGTAATGCTTGACTTGAATTCTAATGGTGGAGGAGATTAAACCAGAGAGGGAAGGGAATGCAAGAAGAAAATTAGAGAAAGGCTCAGGCAAAAGGAATAAATCACTGCATTACTCAAGGCAAGAAACTGAATAATGTATTTGGGAAACTGTAAGTAGTTTGGTGTACCTAGAATATACTGCACATGAGATGGCTGTAAAGAAATCCTAGGCACAGTCATGTAGCCTGATGCCAAGGGGCCTTGAGCTACTGAGATTTTGAGGCAGGGAGTGATAAGCAAATTTTAGCTCTGGCAGCTGTATGGCAGATGGAGTTGAGAAAGAAGAGAGTGGGTCATTTCAAAAGCTACTGAAACAGTTCAGGCAAGAATTGATGAGACACAGACCAAAGCACTGGAAGGGATGATGGAAAGAAAATAATTGCTTAGAAATTAAACAGACGAAACTTTAATCCACTCTTGAGTCATTCAGTAAGAAGGGAATAATAATCTAAGTACAGATTTTAATTATTTGTAGGTTTGAGTTAGAATCTCATTATTTGTAACAGTTGAACTATAAGAGTTTTGATAATTCTCTTTCAAAAGAGATTAAATTATTTTCTTTTTCTTTTTCTTTTTTAATTTTTTTTTTTTTTTTGAGTTGGAGTCTCACTCAGTCGCCCAGACTGGAGTGCAGTGGCCGCTCCTGGTCACCGCAGACTCGACCTGCTGGGCTCCGGCGATCCTCCTGCCTCAGCCTTTCGTGTAGCCGGAATTACAGGCATGCGCTACCATGCCCAGCTGATTTTTTGATTTATTGTACAGATGAGGTCTCGCTGCCTAGGCAGGTGTCGAACCCACGGGCTCAGGCAATCCACTCACCTCAGCCTCCCAAAGGCGCAGGATTATAGGCTGAGCCACCGAGCCCAGCTATTTTCTTTTTTTTTTTAATCAATAGTTTTTATTATGATATTGTGGGGTACAGTTAAGGGTTAGGTATACAAATATGCTTCATTCAGGCACCCTTGTTGATAAGAGGTGTCTCCACATCCCCAGACAGATATTTACTACTGTTAATCCCATCTCCCTTCCCCTCCCATAGTTTCCCACCACAATCAGTCATTTTCTTATAGTATTATGTTGGATGTTCAGGGTCCACTATATGAGTGAGAACATGTGATACCAGGTCTTTGTTTCTGTGAGAGGTCACTCAGTATTATAGACTCTAATTCCATCCAGGTTGCTGCGAAATTATTTTCTATGTTATTTTATGCACAAGAAATATGTGTGCGTGTGCGTGTAAATATGTAACGTTTATTTGAAATATGACACATAATAAAGTAAATGTTCTTGAACTCACTATCCAACCCAGGAACCAGATCATCATCAATAAGCAAGTCTATTTATTTCCCTCCTATTCCAATCTCTGGTGTCTAAAGCTTAATAAGACTCAAAAGACCTAGTGTGGCTTCAGAATTGTGAGTTTTCTTATCTTCCACTAGCTCCAAACAATATCTGGTCTTCAAACTGTTGCTTACCTTCATTATTTCTATATTTTCCCTTACATATATATAGAAATGTCTAAAGAATATACATATATACTCTTTACAGAAAACAGAAAAAAATCACTGTTCTCAATATAATAGCTCCTACTATTTAAAAATCAAACATTAAAGGCTGAAAGAAAAATTGATTCTTCAGGTGTTTTATAGAATCTGCTTGCACATGTCCAGGAACAGAGAACTTGTTTCCTGTCATCTCCGTGCTGTTTACTACACTTAAAATACATCTTCTTGCAACTCTTTTCCTTTATCAGTTCTGTGGACCACACAGAAAAGAATTTTTTCTTTTTTAATATGACAGCTTGTCAGATATATGAAGATAATTATGGTCCCTTAAGTTTTCTCTTTTCTAATTAAATATCCCAATATTTTCAGTGTGGCTTCTTGGTTTTTAAATCCCTTTGCCATCCTGATCCTTTTTCCCAAAGCACTCTATTACATGGGTTAAAAACTTAAATGCCAATAGGCATCAAGCAGGTAATGTGAATATGTGAATTTAACTGAAAGTATATCCAAAATGTTGCACACTAAGCATTCAAGAATAGTAATCTCTTTCATTAAGAAATATGCTCTCTTATTAACATATAGTTAGGTCGATAATTTGTTTTTCCACTTTTAATAAAGGCAAAGGCAAAAGAATAATTAATTTACATCTTAAGTCTTAGATCTAAGATGTAAATCTTTTCCACTTAAATATGAAAAAAAGAAGCAGTGAAAACATGATGATCAAGATCCCTGTCTAACATTTGCCTACAGTGTGAGGAGGAAGATTGTAGTTTAAGGTAGCAACTGTAACATCTGTAAAGAATCCATGCAAAATCTTAAGAGTCAAGTTCTTACCATGTGACAACATGGACTCAAGATTATTACAGTTTCCACCTTCAAGTCAGTCTGTTTTGGTTTTGTTTTATTTGTTTGTTTTGGGGTTTATCGTTATGGTTGTTTTTGTTACTTTTTAATGTGAAATATCTGATTTTTAAATTTGATGGACAATTCAAAGAAAGAAGGAATGAGGGAAAGAGAAAAAGAAAGATAAACTCTGTGTGTCAACACTGTGCTAGTCAAATAGGATAAATAAATACATCTGTAGACCAGACATAGCAAATTTGTAACTCCTGCTTACCAATCACTGTTACAGATGTGGTTTTCAGACTAGAAGCTCATTTGGCAGAAGTATAGAGCAAAGAGGTGCAGCTAGGCTAAGGAGGCTATGCAAGACCTAAGCCAGCACCAGGTGCCTGGGAAATATCTAGTAAGCCAAGGGCAGCATCTTTTCAGGAGTCTGAGGGCAGGAAGTGACCACAGGTAGGCACAGGCTGTCTGTAAGGGAGATTTCACACAGGTAGGCAGCCATTACCCTAAAAGACTGGTGGAAAATGCCACAGGGATCCTAAGTCCACAAGGGTGCTGATGGTGGGCATGGCTTATAAGTACGGAACTCAGAGTCAACCAGCGAGGCTGGAAATCTGAGGTGGAAACCATACAAGGCAGAAGCTGGGATATAGGCAAGAAGGTAGGAAAGAAAGCAGATACTAGAATAAGGGCTGACAGTAAGACTGACTTGAACTGAATTTTTAGCCTAAAGTTGTTTTCATTCTTTATGCCCAGAAGCAAGATTATCTCCAGATCTAATAAGGCTGACAATTGACAAGGATAATATAGAGATAATAGAGGCCACATAAAGAATAAACCCTCAATCTGATTTAGCAATCAGCAAAAGATTGCTAAAATGGTGATAAATTATGAGATAAGGATACATTAACCTAAGAGCTCATGCAGTTCCAGTAGATTGGACCCAAATCCTTTTTGTTAAAGTAGAGCAATGATGAGACTAACAAAAGAAATACAGTCATGAATCACTTAATGATGGGAATATGTTCTGAAAAATGTGTTGCTCAATAGTTTCATCATTGTGCAAACTTTATAGAGTATACTACACAACCATAGATGATATAGCCTACTACACAGCCTACATGTATATTCTATTGCTCCTAGGCTACAAACCTATATAGCAAGTTACTGCACTTAATACTGTAGGCAATTGTAGCACAATAGGATAATCTGTGTATCTAAACATAGAAAAGTTGTGTTATGCTATGATATTACCAACGGATGCAACATCACTAGGCAACCGAAATTTTTCAGCTCCATTATAGTTTTAGACCACCTTCATATATGCAGCCCATGGACTGAAACATCACCTAAAACATCAGTTTGACCAAAGCTAGTAATTGGTTGGCCCAAGGAAGTCCCTTGAGCAAGACACATTGGGAAAAAATCCTAAAGTGAGAAGTAGAAAGTATAGCAGGTTATGACTTTTTCCCATCATATGAATTTCAGAAGCTCAAAGCAAGCTATATGGGCTCTGTCGTATTTTAGCAGGACACAAAGTCTCAGTGTGAGCACCAGGTCAGAATGTGTATGATAACTTTACTTCTTGTAGCTGAAGTCTAGGTAGCTGGTAGGCAAAACTGCTGTCACTCATAACAGATGAGAGCAACACTTTATTAGATGGTAATTTTTTTTAAGAATAGAAGCTGCTTTATGTTTAAGAGCTTTTCTTCTGTACAGCTTAATGGGCACATATGGCTATCCTCTGAGTTTTTACAACAGAAAATCAAAACCACTCTGAATATTTTATGTTTAATATGTGGTAAAGCATATTTACAATAATCATCAGAGTTGTCATTATAATAAGTATTAACTATTACGGGAAAAATTGGAAGCGAATTCAATATTTTTAAGACTTCCACGTTGCAAGGTAGTAGCAAAAAAAAAAGGCATTGAAATTTATTTATTAAAAAGTGTGAATTTATTCTTACATATTTAAATTTCAATCACCTTCAAAGTACTCTTTGTTTGATGCAATACATCATTCAATACACTTTTTCCATTGCTCAGAACAGTTTTTTGAACTCATCAGTCTTGATGCTGTTTAGTGCTTTTGCCATTTTTGTTTCACTTCTTCCACATCTTCATCTGGGGGGGGAGAGAAGTCACCTGGGACAAGATTAGGTTAACTGGGGGAGGTATGGAGGTCATACCGTTTTTGGTCAAAAACTGCTGAACACTCAGTGCAGTGTGGCAGGTGCACTTGTAAATCACCCTTGATGAAATGGGCAATTACGCTGACAGAATCTCCAAAAAAGAAAAAAGAAAAATTCACTGAAACCGACTTCAGTCTCTTACAACAACGCTAGCTGGTACACTGATGCAGATGAGTTCCTAGAACTCTTCTTACCTAGTGGGGGATGCCTGTACTATTATAAAAGGAGCCCATCCTCAAAAAAATAATTCCAGTTTTTTGGGGAGTCCCCCTCATATTAGATTGCTTAATAGTATCATTTTAAAACAAATTTTTAGTCAACTATTTTGTTAACAATAGATGTTGTCTCAAAAGTGTAACTATTTCTGACAACAACAAAGTTCAGGTGCAGTGATGGGATTTTGAAGTATATTTAGAACATTCCGAGAATTACGTGGTTTTCACATAATCAGAATAGCAATCGGTATCTTCTGAGGTTTATTTTGACTGGTTCATATGACCGACCTTAAATTCATTAACTGAGGAGATGGGGATCTTAGCACATTACTTGAAACTCCCAAATGTACATATGGAGTGATCATTTATTTAAAATATATAATGACTTTAATTTGTGTCAACTGCAACTGGTGAAACTTTTTTCTCAATCACTTACACATTTTTTTTTTCCAGAGGCGGGCAGTATTACCAGTGTTCCCCATTTACTGTCTTTGGACTAGGAAGTATTTTCTTTCTTTTTTTTTATAATCAATATTTTTTATTATGATGTTGTGGGGTACAGTTAAGGATTAGGTATACAAATACGTTTCATTCAGGCAGCCTATTGATAAGAGGTGCTTTCCATCCCCAGACAGATAATTGCTACCATTAATCCCATCTCCCTCCCCCACCATAGTTTCCCACTACTGTCAGTCATTTTCTTGTAGTATTAGGTTGGATGTTCAAGGTCCATTATATGAGTGAGAACATGTGATACTCGGACCTTTGTTTTTGTGAGAGGTCACTCAGTATTATAGACTCTAGTTCCATCCAGGTTGCTGCGAAATTCATGATTTTGTTCTTTTTTATGGCTGCATAGTATTCCACCGTGTATATGTATCACATTTTTTAAATCCAGTCCTCTTTTGATGGGCAGCATGGTTGCTTCCAGGTTCTTGCTATTGTGAACAATGCTGCGATAAACATATGTGTGCAGGTATCTTTTTTATAGAGTGATTTGCGTTCTTCTGGATATATTCCCAGTAGGGGGATTGCGGGGTCGTATGGGAGGTTGATATTGAAAGTTTTTAGGAATTGCCACACTGCTTTCCACAGAGGTTGCACTAGTTTACACTCCCACCAACAGTGTAGAAGTGTTCCCTTTTCTCCACACCCTTTCCAGCAGCTGTTATTTTTTGAGTTGTTGATAATTGCCATTCTGACTGGAATTAGGTGGTATCTCAGTGTGGTTTTGATTTGCATCTCCCTGATGATTAGTGAGGTTGAATATTTCTTCATATGTCTGTTGGATGCTTGGATGTCATCCTTTGTGAAGTGTCTGTTCATATCTTTTGCCCATTTTATAATGGGGTTGTTTGTGTTTTTCTTTTCAGCACGTTTGAGTTCCTTGTAGATCAAAGATGTTAAGCCTTTGTCTGACCTGGTGTTGGCAAATACTTTTTCCCAGTCTGTAGGCTGTCTCCCTGCTCTCTTGATGGTTTATTTGGCTTTGCAGAAGCTTGTCAGTTTAATAAGGTCCCACTTGTCTATCCTCTCTCTTATGACCTGTGGGTTTTGGGTTTTGTTCAGGAATTGGAGGCCAGTTCTGATTTCCATGAAGGGATGTCCATTATTTTCTAAGGTTCTTATGGTTTGAGGTTTTACACTTAGGTCTCTGATCCATTTGGAGTTAACCTTTGTGCATGGGGATAGATAGGGGTCCTATTTCAATCTTCTGCATTGGTCAGTCAGTTTTCCCAGCACCATTTACTGAATAGGTTCTCCTCTCCCCAGTGGTGGGTGGTGGAGGCTTTGTCGAAATGAGTTGGTTGAGAAATTGAGGTTTTGCTTCTGGAATCTCAATCCTATTCCATTGATCTATATGCCTATCCCTATACCAATACCAAACTGTTTTGATGATTGTAAGCTTTATTGTAAAGTTTGAAGTCTGGTAATGTGGTACCACCTGCTTTGTTTTTTTTGCTGAGAATTGTTCTGGCTATTCTTGGACATTTGTGTTTCCATATGAATTCCTGTGTTGTCTTTTCTAGGTCTGAGAAGAACGTTGCTGGTAATTTGATGGGTATTGCATTGAATTTGTAGATTGCCTTCAGTAAGATGGACATCTTTGCAATGTTGATTCTTCCAATCCATGAGCATGGGATATTTTTCCACTTGTTTGTGTCATCTTTGATTTCTTTGAGCAGTGTTTTATAGTTTTCATTGTAAAGGTCTTTCACGTCTCTGGTTAGGAAGATGCCAAGGTATTTCATTATTTTTGTGGCTACTGTGAATGGATTGTGTTTTTTATTAGGGTTTCTGTTTGTTTATTATTGGTGTCAAGAAATGCCATTGTCTTTTGCACACTTATTTTGTATCCTGAGACTTTGCCAAAGGCCTTTATCAGTGTAAGGAGGTTTTTGACAGATTCTCTTGGGTTTTCAAGGTACACGATCATGTCATCTGCAAAGAGAGATATTTGACTCCCTCTTTTTGTATTTGGATACCCCTGATTGCCTTCTCTTCTCTGATTGCTCTAGCCAGGACTTCCAATACTATGTTGAACAGGAGGGGTGAGAGTGGGCATCCTTGTCTTGTTCCAGTTTTCAGGGGAAATGGTTCCAATTTTTGTCCATTTAGGAGTATGCTGGCTGTGGGTTTCTCGTAGATGGTTTTTACTACTTTGAGGTATGTTTCCTGTATGCCTGGATGTTCAAGTGTTTTCATCAAGAAGGGATGCTGGATTTTATCAAAAGCTTTTCCTGCATCTAATGATATAATCATGTGGTTTTTGTTTTGACATCTGTTGATGTGTTTAAATACATTTATTGTTTTACAAATGTTGAACCAGACTTGCTTCCCAGGGATGAAGCCTACTTGGTCATGATGGATGATTTTTGAGATGTGTTGTTTAATCCGGTTTGCTAGGATCTTGTTGAGAATTTTAGCATCTATGTTCATCAAAGATATTGGCCTGTAGTTCTCTTTCTTTGTTGGATCTTTACCTGGCTTGGGTATCGATGTGTTGTTGGCTTCGTAAAATGATTTGGGAAGAGTTCCATCTTTTTCAATCGCCTGGAATACCTTCAGTAGGATTGGTATCAGCTCCTCCTTAAATGTCTTGTAGAATTGTGCTGGAAAGCCATCTGGACCAGGGCTTTTTTTTTGTAGGAAGTTTTCTTATTACGTAGTCGATTTCCTTGATTGTTATTGGTCTATATAGGGTCTCAATTTCTTCTGGTTCCAACCTAGGTAGGTTGTATGAG
>NW_007249343.1:1813-24690 GCF_000164805.1 Carlito syrichta | reverse complement strand
CTGAAATTAGGGTTTTTGTGGTCTTGCTTTTCCAGCTTCCTTAGGTGGCTTGTTAGGCTCCTAGTTTGTGTTCCTTCCATTTTATTCATGTGTGTTTGTAGGGATATAAATTCCCCTCTTACTACAGATTTTAAGGCATCCCAGATTTTGGTAAGATGTTTCTTCATTTCCATTTGTTTCCAGGTATCTTTTGATCTCTGTTTTGATTTCATCATTGACCCAGGAGTTGTTTAGCGTCATGCTGTTTAATGTTCAAGTCTTTGTGGGTTTTGGGGGGACCTTGTTGGTGTCAATGTTTATTTTTATTCCACTGTTGTCCAAGAAGCTGCATGGTAAATTTTGGTCCCTTTAAATTTGCTTATGCTTAATTTATGGCCAATTATGTGGCCGATCTTAGAATACATTCCATGTGGTGATGAGTAGAATATGTATTCTGTGGTCTTTCAATGGAGTGTTCTGTAGGTATCGATTAAGTCCATTTGATCAAGAGTCACATTGAGGTTCTGGACATCATTGCTGATTTTTTTGTCCTGATGATCTGTCTAGTGTTGTGAGTGGGGTATTAAAGTCCCCAGTTATGATGGTGTTAGAGTCAATATCTTTCTTTAGTTTTCCTAGGAGTTGTTTTATAAAAGTTGATGCACCTATGTTAGGTGCATATATGTTTAGGATAGATATTTCTTGTTGATGGAGTGAACCTTTTATCATTATACAGTAGCCCTCTGTATCCTTTTTAATTTTTGATAGCTTAAATGGTATTTTGTCTTAAATTAGGATCGCAACTACTCCTGTCTTTTGTGTTTCATTCACCTGAAAATTTCTTTCCCATCCTTTTACTTTGAGTCTGTGCATGTCCTTTCTAGTGTGATGGGTCTCTTGAAGGCAGTATATTGTTGCCTGATGATATTTTATCCATTTTGCCATTCTATGTCTTTTCAGTGGTGCATTTATTCCATTCACGTTCAGGTTAATTATTGAAATGTGAGAGTTTGTCCCTATCATAGAGTTCTTATGGAGTTGTTCTTCCACTTGGTTTATTGTCTTTCTTTTGTTTTGGGGGTTGGTTCCTGTGTATTTTATTCTTTTTCCTGTACTCTTGTGAAGAACATTGTTTTTTCCCCTTTTCTTCTGTTTTTAGTACTTTCTTAAGTATTTCATGTAGAGGTGATTTGGTGGCAGTGTAAGTTCTTAGGGATTGGATATCTGGGAAAGATTTTAATTCTCCCTCACTGATGAACCTTAATCTGGCTGGGTAGGTTATTCTTGGTTGAAATTGTTTATCTTTTAGGACTTTGAAGATAGGGTTCCAAGCTCTCCTAGCCTGCAGGGTTTCTGTAGATAAATCTGTTGCTATTCTAATTGATTTTCCATGATAGGTGATCTGGCCTTTCTCTCTAGCTGCCTTTAGGATTTTTTCTTTTATGCCTACTTTGTTTAGTCGAATTATTATGTTCTCAGGAGTTGGTCTTCTAATTTGTTGTCTTGCAGGGGTTCTTTCAATCTGTTGTGTTTGAATTTTTGCATCATTGATTAGATAAGGGAAATTTTCTTGGATGATCTCATGGAAGGTTTGTTCCAGTGTGGTCTCTGTGTCTCTTTCTGCCTCAGGAAGGCCAATTACTCTTAGGTTCAGTCTCTTGAAGTAAACGCTCATCTCTTGAAGGTTTTTTTCTGTCTTTTTGAGCTTGTTTTCTGTGTTTTTGAGAGTTTGGGTTAGTTCTATATTTTGGTCCTCAAGCTCTGAGATTCTTTCTTCTGCTTGGGTAATTCTGCTTTCCATGCTTATCAGTTTGTTATTTATTTCATTCACAGTAATCTTTATTACTGTTATCTCAGATATCAGCTCCTTTCTAGCTTCTTCTTGAGTCTCCTCAATTCTTTTTAATCTCTCCATTAATGTCTTGATATCTAGGTTTATAGCTTGAGACCAGTCATTCTGGGGGCTCTTCATTGTTTGCATTCCAAAGTCAGTTTTCTCAATGTCTGCCCTCCCAGGAGTCTGGGAGAGACTCATATTCTTCTTTTGCTTTTTCTTCATTTGTGTAGATTTAATCTTGTCCCTGGATCAAGAGGAGGTACAAAAAAGGAAAATAATGGAGGAAGGAGGCATCAATAGAAAGTTAGAAAGAGAGAAAAGCGAGAGGGAAAACAGACATATATGCCAACTAACAGGTGAAAAAGAGACACAAGGCCGGAGAGAAGTGAAAAAGAAAACACAGAAGGAAAATTCCCTAAAGAATACTGGTAGTTACACAGAGACAGACCAATAAGATCATGAAACAGATAGTGTAAGTTAGAAAGCAAACAATAGTGAGCAAGATGTACACTCAGAATGATAAAACCAAAGGTCAAAATAAGAGATCAGAGTAGTTCTGTAATCTTTCCTTGAGTCCTAATCTCCAGCCTCTCCCCTCTGTTTTTGTTGCAGGCAGTTAGCCTGCTGCCTGGGATGTCTGTAACCCTTAGTTGTCTCAGTTTGTTCAGTGTAGGGGAGGGGCTTTGTCTCCTGTTTAACAAAGTCACCATGGGAACCGAGGTGGAGGCTCTGAAAAGTGGACACGGCGATGCAGATCTGCCTGGAGAATGGCCGAGGTGGTAGTTCCACTTTCACTTTTAGGGATGCTCATCTGGGATCAGCTGCACAGCTGGGTGCTGGATCTGGGATGTCACCAGCAGGCTGGGGTGGAGGAGAGGGTTGGGCATTCCCTCCTCTCCTGAGCTGGAAGCCTCCGATCAGCACCTTACACAAGCTTGGGGTTCTGCTCCTTTACACAAGCTTGAAGTCGCACACTAAATGTCTCAGCCAGGGTGAGATTGGAGCTCCAGAGCTCCAAAGCTCCAAAGGGCAGGTGGTGGCCCTGGGTCCCTCACAGGGCACTTCAGCCAGAAATGGGACTGGCGTCTCTGAGGGGCAGGCACCCAGAGCCTCCCTGGGTGACCGGCAGTTTGGTGCTAGGTGCTGGACGTCACAATGTAGCCAGGGAGGGAGCTGGAACCCGAGACTCCTGAGCAGATGGGAATCACATATAGTGGAGCATCTGCAGCCTGGAGCCACAATGTCTGGCCCTGCATGGGACCGAAGGTCCCTGGGCCTCGTACCAGTGTGGCTGGTGGTGGGTAGGGGGCTATGGGAAGAAAAGTAAGAGTCTTTTTGGGAACTCACATTCGGAGAGTCTCACAAATCCACCTATGCCATCGCCATCTTGTGGAATCTCCCTCAAGATAAATAATTTTAGATAGTCATCAAATTGATTCTAACTTTCATACCCAAGGTGATCACTCTGAAATATATCAATAAGAGACCAGAATTATCTCTACACTAGAAATAACTTTAAAAAACAGTGAAAAATATTAAACAAAATTTTAATGTGCAACATCAGATAACAAAAAGAGTGATCTCTAGGAGATGGAAAAGAAAGAAGTAGTCTGACAAATACATACTGAGATATTCCTTAGCTGCTTCCAGGTCAGAGATGAGAGGATGCCCAAGTAAAGTACAGAGGATCTGTAGTAAGAACAAGAAGCTGGGAATATAATGGGTCATTAAATGTAGAGATCACAGGCAGACAGTGAGATGCAGATGCTGTTCAGAATGAGCTCCAATGATAAGAGGACCACTTGCTCTATAGTAAAGTGCAGATCAGTGTGTGGAAAACAGGCATGTTGCTCAAGAGAGCACACCAGAAACTTTTCTTAAAATCTACAACTATTCTAAAATACACAAAACATGATCGTCTGGATGTGGTGAAGTAGACATCATGGAAATGGGCAAGCCAAGGGACTCAAGAAGTCAATAGAGAGAAAATAGCAACAACTTGCCATAGGCTGCTGGGGAATCATTATCCAGAGTTTGTATTGATAAACATTTTCCACTGTTTCAAACAGTTTTTGTACTCATCTGTTTTGATACCTTTTAGTCAGATGTGACTGAGCTTCTCTGAGGCAGCAAGGTAAAAGCCTGGGGGTTACTGAATATGATACTGATGCCACTTTATTCCCATGCAGTGGCATTCTCCAGACTTTACTATGAATCTGAGAGGACTGTGCATGCTTAATCCGTCAATCTCATGGCCTCTTACTCATGTTTTTGGCAGTTGACAACCAAAAATCTGAGCAATAAAACCCAGTGTAAATCACAAGCCTTTGATTTTTGTAGAAATATGATTTCACAACAACACTATGAGATAAAGCGTGATTGCACATTATGGTAGCAGTGAAAATTATTAAATTCCACAGAATGACAGAGCGCAGAATGGCCAGCATGGAGATGCATCTATTTCAGTGTGTTGTCTAGAAAGGTTCACCTGTGTACATTATTTTACATACTAAGGAGAAAATCTGAACTGGGGTTAGGATATGGAAGCATCGGAATTACAGAAATTCAGAATGTCTTTTTCATAATGAAGAAGGAATATTATAATTGAAAGGTACACTAGTAAAATAACTTTATGAAATGATAAAACACATTGAATGGATTCTCGTCATGTGTGTCTCTTAGAGGAGACAAATAAATAAGCTCCCAAGGATTTCATAAGGGAGCTGCTGGGGATGAAGCTTGATTCAAGGAGGTAATTAGGGACACAGGGAGCCTACAGATGCCAAGGGCAAGAAGAAAGCCTAACACTTGGAAAGAAAAATGTCTCCACTTGACATCAGAAACACATCTCTTTAGATTGGATAAGTAATTTATTAAAAAGTAAAAAAAAAATTCAACAATACATTTAGTATGAAATCTTTAGCTTGGGCAACTCCCTTGGGTCCACTGTCATTGTGAGAGTTTTTCTGTCTTCTCAATAAATTCTACTTTCTCAAAAAAAAAAAAAAAGAAATCTCTAGTTTATGTTTGAACATGAAAACAGAATTGCCAACAATTTTGGGAAACTGTCTCATAAAACAACACTGACTCAATAGGATTCAAGAAGTGAGCAGGTCAGTCCTATGAGATACCAGCAAAGTGATGACTTTCAACTGTATTATAAAACATGATGCGATGAATAATCTAGTAGTAATCACAAAAATAAAATTTTATCATAAACAAAATAAAAGGTAAAACTTCTTTAAATTTAAAAACATTTTTCTGCAAGTGTCAACAAAAGAATGATAAGCTTCTGAATTAACAAAATCTTTATAAATCATATCACACCAAAAAATTTGAATATGTAAGAATCTGCAAAAGAAAACAATATTTGCCGGGCACGGTGGCTCATGCCTATAATCCTAGCACTTTGAGAAGCTGAGGTGAGAAGATTGCCAGAGCCCACAGGTTCGAGACCAGCCTGGGCAACTTGGAGAGACTTCATCTCTACAATAAATCAAAAAACCAGCCTGTCATGTTGGTGCATGCCTGTAGTTCCAGCTACTTGGAAGGCTAAGGCGGAAGGATCGCCTGAGCTCAGCAGGTTAAGTCACTGATGGCCATGGGCATGCCACTGTACTCCAGCCTGGACTACAGAGTAAGACTCCAACTCAAAAAATTAAAAAAGAAAACAGTAAAAAATACAAAGCAATCATTTTATAAAACAGGCAATAATGTGTACACACAGTCCATCAAAGATATACAAATGATACAAGAATATCATCATCATATATCATTAGAAGAATTCATATGGAGACTACAGGAGACATCACTACATACTTTGTAAAGCTTTGTTTTATTTTAGAGATTTTGGAGTACAAGTCAAGTTTAGGTACATAAGCAATCTACATGCTGGTAAAGTTTGGGGCTTCTGGTCGTTACTTCTTTGGTTTAGGACCAGGTAACCTTTGTGTTGTAATATGCTCCCCCTACATCCCTGGCAGTGTCCCACAGTCTCACTTTTTTATTTATTTATTTATTTATTTATCTTTTGAGTTGGAGTCTCACTCTGTCACCCACACTGGAGTGCAGTGCCCACTCCCGGCCGCTGCAACCTCGACCTGCTGGGCTCCGGCAAACCTTCTGCCTCAGCCTTCCAAGTAGCCAGAATTACAGGCATGTGCTACCACACCCAGCTGATTTTTTTATTTATTGTAGAGATGAGGTCTCACTGCCCAGGGGAGTCTCGAACCCGCGGACTCAGGCAATCCACTCACCTCAGCCTCCCAAAGGTGTGGGATTACAGGTTGAGCCACCGAGCCCGGCTCACTTTTTTATAATGGCTCAATTTAAAAGAAATACTGGCAACACCAGTGTTGGTGAGAGTGTTAGATACTAGAACCTAAAACATTTCTAGTGTCAATGCAAAATGAAACAGTCACTCTAGAAAGCAATGGACAGTTTATCATACATTTAATCATGTTCTTAACACATGACCTAGAAATCTACACTTGAGTGATGCTACAGAGGTATAAGATCCTATTTATACAAACCTGTATTCAAACATTTATAGTACTTTAACTAGAAACAACCAAAAAGTCTTTCAAAGTTGGAAGGATACATAGCCTAAGTAAATTGAACACTGTTGAGTAATAAAAATTGAATACCATTGATGTGCACATCATCATAGGTGAATCCCCAGACATGATGCTGAGTGAGAGAAGACAGACTCCTGCCCTCAGAAGAACTCCTCTCAGCCATCTCCCCTGCCCCCACCCCAGTTCTCTCTCAAACTAGCAGATCTACAGATTAGCCTTTGTCTCCAATGCATCCATCATCTCCTTCAGATTGCCTCTCTCCACAACCTGCACAGTTGTTTTTTTGGATTGTCACATAATGTTTGTACATATTTATTGGAACATGAAATATTTTGATACTTTTATAGAATGAGTAATAATGAAGCCAGGGTATTCAAAATTTCTATCACTTCAAGCATTTATCTGTGCTGAAGATGTTTCAGATATCTCTTCTAGCTGTCTTGAAATATACAGTATATCATTGTGAACTATAGTCACCCTACTGTGCATGAATAATGAGAAAATTCAAACATTTCTTCTGGCTAAATAAACGTTTATGCCCATTAATTTGTGGTGATGGTGGCAGAGGACTATGCATGTATCAATATTTATCATATGTCAATTTTAAATATATAAAGATTTAAATATATAAAGCTTATTAAACCTCAGCAAGTTTGTTACAAATGAAAAATACCTATATAGATAAGAAGTAGTTAAAAAGAAGTAAATACATACATGTGATGTCAATCACCTGAAAATACACCTGCATGAGTTATGATTGTCTCTATATTCTAAAGAAAACTTGAGAATTTTGTATAATCATAAAATGTTCTCATGATAGAAAGATAGTTCAGCAAATCAAACTATGTGGACCAAGGTCAGTCCCAGGCTAGGTTCGGGAGAGTGGTGAGGAATGAGGAGTACAAACCCAGATACAGCTCTATTATCAGAATATACTCCTGGACACATCACACAGCTCCTCCAAGCTCTGTGATTAGTGTTATGCTTGAAAAATGAAGGTAATGTTAAAAACTACAAGACATGCATTGTGTATAGATGTAAAAATAAAATAAAATAATAAATATTCGATTTGTTACCAAGAAATTACATAGTAAGAAATCACATTTTTAAAAATACTATCCTTGCCACCACACTCCGGCAGGTCCCTCTCAGCTGCCCTGGTCCCTTCCCTTTCTGGGTCATCCCATTCAGAACTTACTATATAGTAGAAGACATGAAAATAGAGCCCTCCCTCTGCTGATTAAAACCAGAATAGCTCTGACACTGCAGCTCTAGGAGAGGAGTTCCAGTCCTGGGATTCCAGGGTCTTCCCATTCAGAGATCAAGACTGAACAAAGACAATTGACCATGGAATCTGGGTTCTGCTGGGTTTTCCTCTTTGCTGTTTTAAGAGGTGATACATAGAGAACTAGAGATAATGAGAATGTGAGTGGACGTGAATGAGAGAAACAGTGGACATTTGTGGCAGTTTCTGACCAGGTCATATCTGTGTTTGCAGGTGTCCAGTGTGAGATGCAGCTGTTGGAGTCTGGGGGATACTTGTATAAGGGCCCTGAGACTCTCCTGTGCAGCCTCTGGATTCACCTTCAGTAGCCACTGGATGGGCTGGATCCTCCACACTCAAGGGAAGGGGCTGGATGGAGTAGGACTCGTCCATTAGTAGTGATGGTAGTAGCACAGACTATGCAGATGCCATGAAGGGTTGGTGGACATGCTGTATCTGCAAATGAACAGTCTGAGAGCTGAGGGCATGGCTGTGTATTACTGTATGAGGCACACAATGAAGTGACTTCAGCGTGAGTTCAAACACAAACCTACTTGCATGGACACAGGACTGAAATCAACTGCAGGGGGCAGACAGGTTGCAGCAGAGTCAAGCCCAGAGGCAGGTGCAGATGGAGGTTAAGGGCTGGTTTTCCATCAGGATTTGGGATTTCATCTCAATCTGACAGCTTCCCTGACAAGCACTCTAATTTTAGGATTCTGTACCTGTCAACATGATCTGTAAATATGATAGAAACCATTATAACATAGGACATATACTCACAGGAAAAAAATGCAGATTAACAATTGGAGAGATGGAAATTCTTCAACCACAGTCAGCAGGATCAGAGTCCTGAGGAAGACCAGAGAGACCTGGGAGTCTTTTCCAATCATCTTGGGACAGGGACCTCAGTGGAATTCCCTGATTAGGAGAGTCTCTAGGGGTTCCTTTGTCAAAATTGATTGTGGATACAAGATTCATCTTGTGCTGTACAAATTGATACAGAGTCCCTTTCCTCATATGTAGTATTAGGAAGAGCTTGTGCAAGGTGTCAGAATCCAAATGCAGTTACTTGTGTTAAAACCCTGACACACGGAACATAGAAAGCCATGAAAGGAGGGTTCCCATGCACATTTACCGGATAACCAGAAGTATCCTAAAATTCTAGAAAACTACACCCATGCAAAAGCCACCATAACCTTGCAACAAATTACTTCTGCAAGGACATGTACCCAGACACCTCCTGCCCAAAGTTGTACTAATAATGCCACCCTTTTTATTGGCCCCTCTTGCCTAAAGTAATGGTCTTCAAACAACACAGGTAGCTCTACTAATATTTACTCTAAGTACCTAGGGATTGACGTGCTGGATTCTCTTTTGAATTTATTTTCTATATTAAAGAATAAGGCTTGTCTGATGTTTCTTCAAAAAAAAATCCAGATTTATGACCATGAAGAAGATCTTAGGAATATGTGGTGAGAGGCAACCTTAAAACACTATTGAATGTTTTGGCGTGATGCATGCATGGCTTAAAATATTTTGCTGTGCCTATGTATAATAGAGTCTAATATTGGAGGTAAATTTTTAAAATGTAGTGATCTCTTAGATATTAAAAATAGGGTAATAACGGCTGTGTCCTTGAGGGTCTGGACCATATCACTGTCTAAAAACACAGAGAAACAGATAGAGGGAGAGTGAGAGGGAAACAAAAAAGGAGGGAGAATGACTTCCAAAACAGGAATCATCTGGATAAAACTGTTAAGTTTTCACTCATTAGAAATACCTATACTGAGTGAGGAACAGTGAAGTCAAGTAAGGAATCTAGAGCTTGTTAAGTTGAAGCATCTGCACATATTTTGGAAGCAGCTATATCCCCATTACAAGGTTGATGAGCTTTTACAACCAATGAGGTGTGAGTGCACAGCCAGTGATGAAGTTACCATGCTTCCAATGAAGATAGGCTGAAAAGCAAAGGGTTTTTCCAGATCACTCAGGCAAAACACACAAAGAAGCATTTTGCATTTATGGATGTCTAGAGACAAAGTCTGTTGAGGAGATTTTTTTTCAGGTCACAGAGATCTATGTAAATTTAGGATTTTATAGGAGAGAGCCTCTTTGTGAGGATTGGTCTGTTCATCAAGTAGTATCAAAATCACCTCTAATGGAGTAGACTTCCAATTGTGTGGAACTCTGCATTACTACTTGAGTTGTGAAAAGCAAACCAAGCATGGACTCCCTGGATTTTCACTGCCTTGTTGGAAAAATATCTGCTATGACTACTTACAAAGTCTAAAGGGCAGTTTTCCTCTGATATTGTTTTAAATACACATATTTGTGAATGACCTTTCACTACTTTTGCCTGAAAGATAGTAAATAAGAAACTGTTAAAAATATATACTAGGTAATTTTTATAACATGTACTGGAAAAACAATCTTAAACTACTGGTGATAAGAGTGATCACCCATCATGAATCCCTCTGGATGTTTTGCCACAAGTACATACAATAGGGCAGAGGATGTTATTGGAAGTAAACTCTCTTAATGTTTTATTCTCCGGTTATGGAGACACAGGGCAATAATGCATATGTCCTTGAGCGGGTGTATCACAATGCCATAGAGCTAGTGGAGTGCAAATGGCCAAGGGAATTCAAGGATTACTTAACATCAGATAATTTTTATCCAAGGATGCCAGTTTTTAAACATGTGTGGAAGATTGTGAGAGATAGCAGCAATGTGGCATTTGAGTAACAGTAATGTGTTGCAGAATTTTTTATGACAATTCCCATAATGGGTTGGCATATCATAGGTTGGAAACACAAAATAGAGCAGCTTTTCATACACTGAAAAAGTTGCAGTCTCAAAAAAGGAATTAAGTGAAGTTATGTAGAAAATCATCACAGAGTAAATAAAATAATATATTAAAATCTACTGAAAAGTAGAAGCTGAAGAATATTTACCTAAACTTGTCCAAAGGGGCCTCCAGGCTTGGTTTCTGCCTTGCCCTACCATTAGTATTTTCCAGGATTTTGGTGTTGACTGATTACATCTGAACAAGAATCATCCCCTGCTATCATTTTCTGTTTCCTTGACAAATTTATTTAAGATAGTAACCAATTTTCCTAAATTAGGTATACTTTCTTAATAGGAAAATATGAAAATTTCATTTGCAATCATCTGGTGCAGATTATTAGAGTAAAATCTACAACTGCACATTTTCTATTCCTCATTATTTAAAATCAGGAGATAAGCATTTAACTTTCATAATGATGTCCTTACATCTCTCAGGAGGTTTGTCTTCTGAGGGTTCAGATGATGTTATAACCCAGGCTAAGGTTACAGGTTTTGCATGAGATTCTGAAGCAGTAGTGTCTTTAGCTTCTATGGATTGCTTCCTGAACTGACTATCCCCTTCATATCAGTCAAGAATCTGGGACAGAGGAGGCTTCTAATAGTTTCCTGATATGTCAGTTTTGATTAGATTTCTGGAACATGTGAGAAATCCTTTGTTACATAGCCTCCCCAAACCATGCACTACTCTAAAAACATATGGATATATCCTCTGTTGCTAATTTTATTGGAAAATTCTAATAAATAAATGCAGTATTATCTTCTAAGCTTATTTTACATTGGGCAGAGGAATATACCCTCCTGGAAAGCTTATGTTGTAATACAAATTCCTGATTAATTACCTACAATTTTATTGTTGAGACATAAGTCATCAACAAGTAATATTAGGTCACAGTGCTCAGGGGAAGTGTCTAATAAATCTATGGGAGATACAGAATATTCCATTTTAATATGAAACTGTTGTGAGGGTAATCTTGCTTTTCACTTGGTTTTCAATCATCTTGCTGGCCTGCCTCACTGTGTGCCACAAACCAATTTTTCTTTTTGAGTTGGAGTCTCACTCTTGTCGCCCAGGCTGGAGTGCAATGATATACTCATAGCCACCTCAGCCTCGACCTACTGGGCTTAAGCAATCCATCCACTTTAGTATTCCATATACTAGGAACTACAGACACACACCACTAGGGTCAACTAGTTTTTGTGATATATTTTAGAGATGAGGTCTTGCCAAGTTGCCTGGGCTGGTCTCGGATCCCCAGGCTCAGGTAATCCTCTTGCTTCAGCCTCCTAAAGTGCTGGGATTATAGGCTGAGCCACTGGATCCAGCCACCACTAACCAATTTGGACCACACATGAAACTAGGGACAATGCAAAATCGTTTTTTAACTTTATACTTCCAGATTATTATATGAGATTATTTCAATAGATAGTGAAACAGAAGGAGAAAAAATGAACTCGAGTTGTTGAAATAACAGGGGAAATCACAACTTCACAATTAGAAGCCAGTATGTGAGAGATTCCAGGCCAGGATAATTCAATAATTCATGTACCAGGTAGTTTCTTGGCCTAATTTTAAACACATAAGACCAATATGTTCAGTTCACTCCATGGTTGACTTCCATAATGTGTGCACATGGTAACTTTATTCCCAAGAGTCACACACAGATATAAAATGGACTTGCAGAGGGAGGAAATTGTTTTTCTGAAATTCACTTTGAAGGACAAGAAACGACCCCATCAGATCATCTCTCCATCTCCATGAATAGAACAACACCACATGCCCACATGAACACCAAACCTGTAGGAATAACAAGAATGTTTCAATGATGCTGACCATTTTTTGTCATATAAAATGGAAGAGATACTGACTAAATTTTCATAACCTAAATTTAATTATGTCCCAATAATTACCTATATCCTCTCTGCATAATAAATAATGATGACTGACTTTAATCCCTACTCCCAATTTTCAGGACTGGACTTCCAAGAGAATCAAGAAAATAAAAAAGAAAATTAGGGCAATTAAACTCTACATAAACACTAAACTCAAATGAACCAATATTTTTTTCTGACATTAGCTTTTCTTCTGAATACATTATGTTTTTACTCTTGACAATGACCTCACCACAGATATTCCAACTTCCTTAAATATCTGGTCTCCCACATTATCTAAGTTCACACTCAGTTTTTAGCTTCTTCTCTGAAATCTTTACAAAGGCAAAAACAAGTGTCAGATGGAAAATCCCTTAAATCTCAACATGAAATGCACCAATTCATTTGATTCTTCTTCTGACCATGATGTTGACTTGCCTCGTCCTATTCATTGCTGATGACTTTTAAAGACATCTCCTTTAAATCTTTACTCCTACTCTTTTGTCTCTATGACAAATTGTTTTGGGTTTTTCCACTAGCATTATACCATAATCTAATGCCCTGCCAAATTTGTTGCTAATATACTTATAAGTGTAACAAGTTTTTTTTTCCAACAAAATAATTACTTCTTTGCTTGGGATAAGAATACCTTAGCAATTTATTCACATCTATAAAAGTCTGTGCCTACAGATTATATTTTCTTATCTGTGAGTGAGAGTTTATATTAGTAATGTTCCAAGTTCATTATTTCCCTGAAGGTGAGGACTAGTCCTTCTACCTCTGCTCAGTCAAAAGACTAAGAAGCCACTTGGTTGGCGTTGATGTTAGATGATGAGTGGTAGCTCACCTGGTTCTGGATGTTGAGTCTGTCCCTTCCCCTTTGTTGTCCACAGAAGGCAAACTCACCTGTCCATGTTCAAATAAGAGGGTCCGGTGTTCCCTATTACTCTGACTCATCAAATTGTGTTACTCTCTTGTTATCACATTCATGGAGTAGATTGCTGAATATTTAATTCACTGAATGAATATTGAATACCCACGTTTCTCTGCCCTTTGCTCAAATGTTTGTTCATATGATTAAATAGAAGAAAGGACTTTTGAAACATATATGAATCTGAATTGGCCAGTAGATGTGCGACCTGGCAGGGCAAGACCTGTGTTCCCTGTGCACTCAAAGGGGAGAAATAGCAGAGGTCCTCTCAGTTTCCCAAGAAGGGCAATGGCATGAATATTAGTGAACAGAATATCCACCAATGCTAAACTCCTGCTATGAGTTAATGTATAAAGCTGTCAACACAATCCCCAGTCTACAACTCTTCAGACAGAAACATAAGTAGGTCAGACCATATCCTCAGGGTCACATTGAGAAGAACTGGAGTTATGAACCACTACATTCTTATAGGATCTCAGACACAATCCCAAGAAACCCAAGGTCTCAGGAAAGTAGCTTGTTGGTGGTTCAGTGAAAAATACATACTTCCAGCCGGGCTCGGTGGCTCAGCCTGTAATCCCGTGCCTTTGGGAGGCTGAGGTGAGTGGATTGCCTGAGCCCGCAGGTTCGAGACCCACCTGGGCAACTTGGCAAGACCTCACCTCTACAATAAATAAAAAAATTAGCTGGTCGTGGTAGCGCTTGCCTGTAATTCCAGCTACTCAGAAGGCTGAGGCGGAAGGATCGCCGGAGCCCAGCAGGCGAGGCTGCGGTGGCCAGGAGCGGCCACTGCACTCCAGTCTGGGTGACAGAGTGAGACTCCAACTCAAAAAAAAAAAATACATACTTCCCTCTAACCATAATATGCCCATCTCTTCCAAAAGCCATGCAGTCTGAAGGTCTATTGCCAACACTCATGGATATTCTGTATTCCAAAGTATCGAAATTTAAGATCCATGGATTCAAAATGTATTGGCAGTGACAAGAAACACTTTCTCTGGGATGTGTGCCCTACCTTATCTCCCAAATGTGAGTGAACCTAGGAGCCTCTATCAGAAACCTCCCTTGTAGCACTGCATAGAGTTGGCAATCCTCCGAGTTCCCCCTCAAGTCTAGTGTTTGAGCACCAGAGAGTTTTTGTACACAATCAGGTGAGAAGACAGAGAAACAGGATTAGGGGCTGATTGCCATTTCAACCATACTAGAATAATTACCATTCATTAGAAATATTCACCTTGTTCTAGAAACAAACTGTGTGATAGGGTGACCTGAAAAAAAAATGTAACTCCATAACAACCCTTCCTTATACTTGGTAGAGAATCTGTTTCAGGTGAAAAATGTTCTCTCCAATTAAGTGAGCCAATAAAGCTGTTCTGAATTACAATAAAGCAGTAGATTGTACGCAAGGCTATCTGAATTCAATGTGATTATTTCATTGAGTTGCTGTCTTGATGTGTTTGAATGTGTATGGGACAATTTAGAAGATGCTTGACTTGTGGTTTAGATACAAATATTTGCATTACAGGACCATTGAACTTATTCCTTAAAAAGGCACATATTCCTTAACCAAACTCAGCCCTCCAAACAGCTTGTTCAGCACATTTCCTGTCCTGGAAAAAGAGGACCCTGGACTTGGGGAAGATGGTCTCCAGGAAAAAGAAAGTTCTATGAGAGCACACCCACCACCTGCTTCCAAGGTGGACACCAAAGACAGGAGTCTCTCCCATTCATCTTCCCTTTACAATGAAAGTCACCTCTCATTTGCAAATCCTCACTTTGGCCTGCAGAATAAATCACCAAACATGTTTATTTAAATTTGGTGTCCTGCTGACCACGGGAAATACTTTCTGAGAGTCATGATCTCACACAGTAGAACATGAAATACTTCTCATTCTTGCTATTTCTGGTGGCAGCTGCTAGGTGTAAGAATCTCAGAGATGAAGGTTTAGTATGGTACATTTGAGCACAGGGTCACTGAGGTACTCCCTGTTCACAGGTGTTCTGACCCAGGTGCAGTAGCAGGAGCCAGGCCCATGGTTAATAAAGCCATGGATACTCTCTTCCTCCCTTGCATTGTCTCTGGTTATTCCATCAACAATGGTTACAATTGGAACTGGATCCACCAGCCACCTCTGGAATACACACATGGGTTGTAGTGGTGTAGACCTGTCTGGGATGAAGTCACCTGCTAAAGGTCACAGACAGTGATGGAGCCAGATGAACCAGATGGTTTCCATGGTAATCAAATACGGGTCCAAGTGAGGATCATTTCCTGAGGGGTCTAGTTCTTCAGGGAAGAGGCTCTTCCACAAGGAGTTCAGGGATAGAGCAGATGATATATATCCTTGACTAGAATGAGAACTTAAACATCAGTATATAGCTGTTATGTGGTCCATGTGTCACCTAGCGTCTCTTCATCATGCTGGGTCAGACCTTGGCTTATGGATTTCCTTCCTTACAAGTTTGCAAACAACCTGAGGACTACTGAGGTAAAAATAGATATGTCAATGCTCTGAGAGCATCACTCAACAACACATTCCTCCTCCAGCAAAGCCCCTGAGAGCATAACTCCTCACCATGGACTGGAGATGGAGGATTCTGTCCTTGATGGCAGCAAGTACCAGCAAGGGGCTTTTCAATTGCAAGGATGAGGAGGGGATCAGGGCATGAAAAGCGAGAGTTTATAATTTTTTTTTTTTGAGTTGGAGTCTCACTTTGTCGCCCAGACTGGACTGCAGTGGCTGCTCTCGGCCACCGCAGCCTCGACCTGCTGGGCTCCGGAGATCCTTCCGCCTCATTCTTCCAAGTAGCTGGAACTACAGGCATGCTCTACCACACTCGGCTAATTTTTTGATTTACTGTAGAGATGAGGTCTCGCCTGCCCAGGCGGGTCTCAAACCCACGGGCTCAGGCAATCCACTCACCTCAGCCTCCCAAAGGTGCAGGATTACAGGCTGAGTCACCAAGCCCGGCAAGAGTTTATAATCTTATGTCTTCTCTCCACAGGTGTCCACCCCAAGGTCCATCTGCTGCAGTGTAAGGCAGAGTTATGGAAGCCTAGGGACTTAGTAAATGTCTCCTGCAAAGCTTCACCAGCTATGATATGAACTGGGTGCAACAGGCCCCTGGACAAGGGTTTCAGTGGATGGGATGGGTCCAGCCTAATATTGGTGGCAAAGCTACACATGGAAGTTCTAGAGATAAACCATCACTGCAAGGGACACATCCACAAGCACAGTCTATGTGGAGCTGAACAGACTGAACCCTGAAGACATGGCCATGTATTAAGGTGCAAGAGACACAGATGAAAACCCACATCTTGAGAGTATCAGAAACCCTGAGGCAGAAGGCATCTGTGCTGGGTTGAGACAGTAACAGGGACAGCATGAGTATGCAATTTTGTGACTTAAATTATGACTGAAGATGTAAGAAATGAAAGCAATTTACTTGTTGATATAGGACAGAACTCCTATTTCTGTGGTCTTTGGACTACAGCACTTATACCACTGTTGTCCTGGGCTTTCTGGCCATCTGCTTCAGATTGAGAGTTACAAAATGAGCTCCCCTGGGTCTTGAGTCTTTTTTACTGGGTCTGAGCCATGCTACTGAATTCTATGTTCCTACTCATTGCAGACAATCTATCTTGGGCTATCTCAGCCTCCACCATTACATTTGCAAATTATTATAACAAATTCCCTCTTACCTACCATCTATTTATTCATCCATCTACTCATCTTTTATGTATCTATCATCTATGTACCCTATAATCCATCTATCTTATCCATCTCTCCATCTATCTATCTTTCTTTCTCCCATTGGTACTTTCTGAACAACATTAACTGACATAGGCTCTTTCCTGAATTATCTTTTGGAAAACTTAATATAAGTTCAGATTCTCTAAGTCCTTTCCTACAGCCTCTTACAAAGACAATTCACATTACTCCATGGCAAGTGGTCTCCATTGTAAAGAAATAATAATTAACCAACATGTTCACCTACAAAAATGATGTTGTTTGAGTGTAGGACATTGACAACTGAAAACTATAAAATATTTCTTTATAAATTCAAAAAATATTCTTTCTGGCGAGATGGCGCTGGGGCAGCATGGTCTGTGAGACCCTCCATGAAAGAGAATACACATAAAGATTAGCTCTCTCCCATGCGGTGTAACTCCCATCTTCGGCAGCCTGCTCTACACAGGGAGATCAGCCACCATCACCACTCAAACATCACAGTGGTCTGGGCCACAGCCGCGGATGCTTCCGCTGCAGCCATCGCCCCACCTATGACTGAGGCGAACCACGACTTCAGACCGTGAAGCCCCTGCAAGCACGATCTACTAAGATGGCTGCCGCCAGGGCTGCCACGGCCACGGCCATTGCCACGAAATGCCCCTTGCCTGGAGCCAGGCTCCTGGAGCTCCTTCATGTACCAGGAGGCGGCTGCAGCTGAGGCTACTGGCTACTGTTGCCCACTCCCTCACCACCGACTTGCAGGCTTCAGCAGCTGCAGATAAAGATCAACTGGAGTGGTGAGATAGCACCACCTGCTGGGGATCTAAGGTAACAACCTCAAAAGGGGAATGACAGAAGCTTTTCCCACTTGATAAATAGAAAAGGCCAGATCTGAGTAAAAGACTGGGCAGGGAGCCCAGATCTGAACTGCCCTTCACAGCAAGCCAGAGGCAACTGACCCTAACTGTGAGAAAATCTACCAGCCTGCAAAAACAGCTAGAAATCAGAACAGAAAGGACATTGGACTTAAAGGAAAAGTCTGAGTGGGCTTGGTTGATTCTTTTAGTTTACTGACTTTAATCTATTCCTTTTCTGTTTTTATTTTATCATTTCTTTGTAAAACCCATCTTTGTATAGAAGAGAGGCACACCAACAAGGAGGTTAGTTAGCTTGTATGTTAACATCATTGCATGTTTTCGTTTTTTCCAATGATTGTTAGTTAGTTTGTAGTCGGGGTTAGTGTTTTGCTTTTTTGTTTTATTCTTAGTGTCTCTTTTCACAAGTCAGTACGCTCATCTGTTTCCCCTCTTATTCCTCTCTCTCTCCACCCCCATCTACCCCCACTGCCTGCTGTATTCTCTTCCCTCTGCTAACCTCAAATTGCTTTCAGGGAGTAAACTTACAACTCCACTGCATAAACAGATTCCAAGGTAGTGGGCAGTGGATTATAGATTATCCACACATCTGTCGACAGATACCTGGATCTGCAGACAGATTTTGAATCACAGCTCCCCCATTAATTAAATCCCAAAACTGCAAAAAAGGACAGCCCCCAACAGCCAGTCCAACACCAGAATTGAAAAAACAATAGGAAATACATAAGAAAGAATAGGAGATTGAACAAAGAGAAGTAAAAGCAACCCCTCAAACCCTAAATAACAGAATTAAAGAAGACAGGGAAGTGGAGAGAAGGAAAAAGTAGGAGGGAAATCTGCACAAACGAAGAAATATCAAAAGAAGAATACAGGTCTCACAAAGACTGCTGGGAGGCCAGACACTGAGAAAACAGACTTTGGAACACAAACAATAAAGAGCCCCCAGAATGACTGGTCACATGCAACAAACCCAGACATAGAGACATTAATAAAGAATATTTTAAAAATTAAGTAGAGAAAAGAGGAAAATAGGAAGGAGCTGATGGCAGAAATAAGAGAAGTAAAGAATACTGTGATGGAATAAATAACAAAATAATAAAGACTCTAGCTCTCTCCCATGGGCTGCAACTCCCATCTTCGGCAGCCTGCTTTATACAGGGAGTTCAGCTGATGTCACCACTCAAACATCATGGTGGTCTGGGCCACAGCTACAGATGCTTCTACTGTGGCCATCGCTCCACCTATGCCTGAGGCAAACCACGACTTTGGACCGTGAAAACCCTGCAAGCAGAATGAGCCAAGCAGAACAAAGAATCTCAGAGCTTGAAGAACAAAATACAGAACTAACCCAAATTGTAAAAAACGTAGAAAAGAAGCTTAAAAAGACAGAAAAAAACCTTCAAGAAATAAAGATACTTCAAGAGACCCAACCTAAGAGTAATTGGCCTTCCTGAGGCAGAGAGAGAGAGAGAGAGTCAGAGGACACACTGGAACAAACATTTCATGAAATCATTCAAGAAAACTTCCTTTATCTAATCAGTGATGCAAAAATTCAAACACAAGAGATACAGAGAACCCCTGCAAGACAACAAATGAGAAGACTGACTCCCAGACACATAACAATTCACCTAAACAAAGTAGATAGAAAAGAAAAAATCCTAAAGAAAACAAGAGATAAAGGTCGGGGTACCTATTGGGAAAGATAAATTCGAATAACAGCAAATTTATCTACAGAAACACTTCAGGCTAAGAGAGCTTGGAAGCCAATCTTCAAAGATCTAAAGGATAAACAATTTCAACGAAGAATAACCTACCCAGTCAGGCTAAGCTTCATCAATGAGGGAGAATTGAAATCTTTCCCAGATATCCAATCCCTAAGAACCTACGCTGCCACCACACTACCTCTATAAGAAACACTTAAGAAAGTATTGAACACAGAAGAAAAGGAAAAAAGAACAACAATGTTCTTCACAAGAGTACTGACAAAAGATTAAAAGCACACATGAACGAATCCCAAAACCAAAAGAAAGACAACAAACAAACAGGAACAACAATAAAAACTCTGTAAGAACATTATGACAGGGATCAACTCTCACATTTCAATAATTAGCATAAATGTAAATGAACTACATGCACCATTGAATAGATCTGAGTATCACATGTTCTCACTCATATAGTGGACCTTGAACATCCACAGTAATACTACAAAAAAAAACCAGACTGACAGTGGTGGGAAACAATGGGGGGGAAGGGAGGTGGAATTAATGGTAGTCAATATCTGTCTGGAAATGGGGAGACACCCCTTATCAACAGGGCAGCTGAACGAAGCATATTTGTATACCTAACCCTAAACTGTACCACACAATATCAAAATAAAAAATGTTGTATAAAAAAGGACAAAAAGATAATACAAAAAATCAATGAAACAAACAACTGGTTCTTTGAAAGGATAAACAAGATCGATGGTCCTCTAGCTAGACTGACAAAGAAAAAGAGAGAAAAAGCCCATATAAATACAATCAGAAACACAAAAGATGAAATCACATCTGACCATGAAGATATACAAAAGATCATTAGAGACTACTATGTACACTTGTATGGAAACAAACTTGAAAACCTTAAGGAAATGGAAGACTTTCGGACATCACACAACCTGCCTATGTTGAAACAAGAAGACACCGAGAACCTAAATAGATGAATAGCAATCAAAGAAATTAACTATGTAATAAGAAAACTATCTACAAAAAAAAGCCATGGACCAGATGACTTTCCAAGAGAATTCTACAAGACATTTAAGGAGGAGCTGATACTAATCCTACTGAAAGTATTCCAGGCGATTGAGAAAGATGGAACTCTCCCCAAATCACTTTATGAAGCTAACATCACATTGATATCCAAGCCAGGTAAAGACCCAACAAAGAAAGAGATCTACAGGCCAATATCTTTGATGAACATCCATGCTAAAACTCTCAACAAGATTCTAGCAAACAGGATTCAACAACACATCTCAAAAATCATCCATCATGGCCAAGTAGGCTTCGTTCCTGGGATGCAAGTCTGGTTCAACATTCGTAAAACCATAAATGTAATAAAATATATCAGCAGATGTCAAAACAAAAACCACATGATTATATCATTAGATGCAGAAAAAGCTTTTGATAAAATCCAACACCCATTCCTGATTTTTAAAAAAAAAAACCCTCAAACATCTAGGTATATGTGGAACATACCACAAAATAGTAAAAACCATCTATGAGAAACCCAAAGCCAGCATACTCCTAAACACACAAAAATTGGAAACATTTCCCTTGAAAACTGGAACAAGACAAGGATGCCCACTGTCACCCCTCCTGTTCAATATAGTATTGGAAGTCCTGGCTAGAAAAATCAGAGAATAGAAGGCAATCAGGGGTATCGAAATAGGAAAAGAGGAAGTCAAGTTATCTCTCTTTGCAGATGACATGATTGTGTACCTTGATAATCTAAGAGAATCTGTCAAAAACCTCCTTGCACTGATAAAAGACTTTGGAAAAGTCTCAGGGTACAAAATAAATGTGCAAAAGACAATCGCATTTCTTTACACCAATAATAAACAAACAGAAACCCTAATAAAAAGCACTATTCTATTCACAATAGCCACACCAAAAAAATGAAGTACCTTGGCATCTTCCTAACTAGATATGTGGAAGACCTTTACAATGAAAACTACAAAACTCTGCTCAAAGAAATCAAAGATGACACAAACAAGTGGAAAAATATCCCATGCTCGTGGATTGGAAGAATCAACATTGTGAAGATGTCCATCTTTCCTAAGGCAATCTACAGATTTTATGCAATACCCATCAAATTACCAGCAGCATTTTTCTCACAGCTAGAACAAACAATACAGGAATTCATAGGGAAACACAAATGACCAAGAATAGCCAGAAAAATTCTTAGCAAAAAAAAAAAAAAAAAAAAGCAGGAGGTATCATATTACCAGACTTCAAATTTAACTATCAAGCTACAATGATCAAAACAGCTTCGTATTGGTACAAAAACAGGCATATAGACCAATGGAATAGAATTGAGATTCCAGAAGCAAAACCTCAATTTCTCAACCAACTCATCTTTGACAAAGCCTCCACCACCTACCACTGGGGAGAGGAGAACCTATTCAGTAAATGGTGCTGGGAAAACTTGTTTACCACATGCAGAAGACTCAGACATGATCCCTATCTATGCCCATACACTAAAATTAACTCTAAATGGATCAGAGACCTACATGTAAAACCTCAAACCATAAGAACCTTAGAAAATTCAGGACATACCCTTATGGAATTTAGAACTGGCATCCAATTCATGAACAAATCCAGAAACGCATGGGCCATAGAGATAAGATAGACTAGTGGGACCTCATTAAACTGACAAGCTTCTGCAAAATCAAAGAAACCATCAAGAAAGCAAGGAGACAGCCTACAGACTGGGAAAAAGTATTTGCCAACTCCATGTCTGACAAAGGCCTAACATCTTGGATCTACAAGGAACTCAAATGTGCTGCAAATAAAAAAACAAACAACCCCTTTAAAAAGTGGGCTAAAGATATGAACAGACAATTCTCAAAAGAAGACATCCAAGCAACCAACAGACACATCAAGAAATTTTCAACCTCACTAATCATCAAGAAGATGCAAATTAAAACTACACTGAGATACTACCTAACTCCAGTCAGAATGTCCATTATCAATAAATCAAAAAATTACAGTTGCTGGAGAGGATGTGGTGAAAAGGGAACACTTCTACACTGTTGGTGGGAGTGTAAACTAGTGCAGCCTCTATGGAAATCCGTGTGGTGATTCTGAAAGCTCTAAAAATCGACCTTCCATGACCCCACAATCCCCCTACTGGGAATATACCCTGAGGAACTCAAATCACTCTATTAAAAAGACACCTGCACACGTATGTTTATTGCAGCATTGTTC
>NW_007249343.1:0-1562 GCF_000164805.1 Carlito syrichta | reverse complement strand
CCTCATCAACAAGGGTACCTGCACAATGCATATTTGTATACCTAACCCTTAACTGTACCACACAATTTTAAAATTAAAAATATGGGAGTTCCCAGCAATAAGAAGGCTCTCAAAGATATGGCCCTTTGATCTTGGATTTCTCAGCCTCTGCACTGAGATGGGAGCAAGATGGCGATGGCATAGGTAGACTTATGAGATTATCTGAACGTGACTTCCCAAAAAGACTCTTACTTTTCTTCCCCCATTCCCCAGCCCACCACCAGCCACACTGGTCTGAGGCCCAGGGACCTTTGTTCCCATGCAGGGCTGGATATTGCAGCCCCCTGCTGCTGCTGTTCCACCACATGCATGGGAGTCTCAGGTCCCAGTTCCCTCCCTGGCTACATCGTCTCCCACTCGGCACCGAGGCTCTGAGAGTCTGCCCCTCAGAGACACTGGTCACATTCCTGGCTGAAGTACCCTGTGGGGGGCCCAGGGCCACTCTTGCCGCTCACCACCTGCCCTTTGGAGCTTTGGAGCTCTGGAGCTCTGGTCCCACCCTGGCTGAGGCACTCAGCGTGTGACCCCAAACTGGGGGACCCAGACAAGTGGAGAGAAACGGATCTGCACAAACTGCCTCGGCCATTTTCCAGGCAGAGACTTCCATTGCCCCATCCGCCTAACAATAAAACCTACCTCAGTTCCTAAGTTAATGTCACGAAACAGGAGACACAGCCCCACCCCTATGCTGAATCAGACAAAAGCAACCCCAGGCAGTCAAATAGGAAAAAAACCAAACTGTGAGTATATCTAGCTGCCTGTAACAAAAAACAAAGGGGAGAGGCCAGACATCAGAGCTGAAGTGACTTTAGTCTGATCACGTATTTTGATTTATGATTTTATCATTTTGACTGTTTGCTTTGATCAGGTTTGTTGTTTGCCTTCTGACTTACACTGTTTCTTGATTTTATTGGTCTATCTCTGTGTAGCAATCAGTATTCTTTAGGAAATCTTTCTTATGTGTCTTTTTTCACTTCTTTCTGGCCTTGTGTCTCCTTCTCACCTGATAGTTGGTATGTATGTCTGTTTTCCCTCTCACTCTTCTCTCTTTCTAACTTCTTATTGACCCCCCCTTCCTCCATAATTTTCCCCTTTTATGCCCCCCATCTTAATCTAGGGACCAAGACAACATACTGCTGAATGGACATATTGTAAGGCAGAGGGAAAACGCTTCCAGTGTGCTCATACACCTGTTCGTGGGTGCTAGAATCAGCATATACATTCTGAACCACAGCTTCCCTCTCAATTAAACCTTAAAACAGCAAAAAGTACAGATTACAGCCTACACTCCAACCTCAAAAGTGAACAAAGCCAGAAAACCCTCATAAGGAAGAACAGGATATTGCAAAAGAGAAATAAAAGCAACCCCACCTTACCTCAAAAACAGAATTAAAGAAGGGGAGGGAAAGGGGTAGAGAGAGAAAAATCTACACAAATGAAGAAAAACCAAAAGAAGAGTTTGAGTCTCTCCCAGACCCCTGGGAGGACAGACACTGAGCAAACTGATTCGGAATGCAAACAAT
>NW_007249342.1:63065-63937 GCF_000164805.1 Carlito syrichta | reverse complement strand
CTCCCTGCTCTCTTGATGGTTTCTTTTGCTTTGCAGAAACTCGTTAGTTTGATGAGGTCCCACTTGTCTATGTTATTTCTTAAGGTATTGGCCTTTAGGATTCTGAATAGGAATTGGCTGCCAGTTCCAATTTCCATAAGGGTGTCTCCTGCATTTTCTAAGATTCTTATAGTTTGAGGTTTTACATTTAGGTCTTTGATCCATTTAGAGTTAATTTTTGTGTAAGGTGATAGGTAGGGGTCCTGTTTCAATCTTCTGCATGTGATTAGCCAGTTTTCCCAGCACCATTTACTGAATGGGTTCTCCTCTCCCCAGTGGTTGTTGGAGACTTTGTCAAAGATGAGTTGGTTGAGAGGCTGTGACTTTTCTTCTGGAATCTCTATCTTGTTCCATTGGTCTATGTGCCTGTTCTTATACCAATACCAGGCTGTTTTGATTACTGTAAACTTATTGTAAAGTTTGAAGTCTGGAAGTGTGATATCTCATGCTTTGTTTCTTTTGCTAAAGATTGTTTTGGCTATTCGTGGTGGTTTATGTTTCCAAATGAATTTCTGTATTGTCATTTCCAGGTCTGAGAAGAATGATGTTGGTAACTTAATGGGTATTGCATTGAATCTGTAGATTGCCTTCAGTAGGATGGACATCTTAACAATGTTGATTCTTCCTATCCATGCGCATGGATTAATTTTTCATTTGTTTGTGTCTTCTTGGATTTCTTTGAGCAGTATTTTGTGGTTCTCATTGTAAAGGTATTTTACTTCTCTGATTAGGAAGATGTCGAGGTATTTCTTTTTTTGTGTGTGTGACTATTGTGAATGGGATTGTGCTTTTTATTTGGGTCTCTGCCTGCTTGTTGTTGGTGTATAGAAATA
>NW_007249342.1:53956-62681 GCF_000164805.1 Carlito syrichta | reverse complement strand
ATTTCCAAGCAAACAATTCGAATTCCATGATGCCTGTCGTGCTTACATTAAGATCATAGGTGCACAATTTCAATACAAATCGTTCAAAGTATTTTCCATAATGTTCAATGAATCATTCATATTATACTCTTTGTTCTAAACCCTGATTAATACAAAAAACTTTTCTAAGTTAACTCTAGGTTCAATCCAAGTTCACTGACTCCTAATATTTTTAACGATTAATATTATCAACTTAACACTATACTATAATCTATAAGTTTAGTTAAATGACTTAACTGTCAGTTATACTATTAACCTATTATGATTTAACGTAATGCCTTATAACTCAGTTAAAACTTATTCTTAAACTACAAAACTTTACCATAATTCATGTTTCATATGTCTGAACTTTAATTTTTATATGATCTAGTGATTGACCTTTAATACTATGCTATATCCTACTAAGCTAATACCTCATCATTAATTCTTTCATAAATCGTATAGTAACTATTACACTTGAATAATGGAGCAAAAGGAAACAAAACAGCAAGCGCAAATTTACACAACTATGAGTGTATGTGTATATATTTTATTCTAACAAGTCTACTCTATAAATCAAATAGTAGCTGTCACACTCTTGAACAAGGAAATGCATGGCTGCCAAGATGGCGGCCATGGGCTGAAGCAGACAGAGTTTCGGTAATTAACGAAACAAAAGAAAACGTTCTGCCTGGCTAGGGGCAGGGTGACAAAACTATCATGGTAATTAAGTTTCTAATCTTAGCCCTAGGGGAAACAGCTTTCAGGAACAAGAGCTGACTACCCAGTCTACCAGGAAATAGAAGTTAAAAAATATCTAGAAAGAAGTAAAACTTAGAAAGACAGAGAGAAATAATTCTGCTATGCACTTTCCATCAGGTGTATTGAGATTTACTTATAAGTTTTACTGCCATGTATGCACACTGGTCACTAATCACACGCCAATATTATAGGTATAACTGATATCCTATGTCAGAAGCGATCTTCCAGATGGGCCTTTACAGGCCTCAGCCATGTAGCTATAGATGTTGGCTCCCAACACAACTGTCTTTTGCATGTTTATTTAGTACCCTGAGACTTTGCCAAAGTCCTTTATCAGTGCAAGCAGGGTTTTGACAGATTCTCCAGGTATAGGATCATATCAGCAAAGAGGGATAACTTGACCTCCTCTTTTCCTATTTGGATACCCCTGATTTTCTTCTCTTATCTAATTGCCTGAGCTAGGACTTCCAACACAGTATTGACCAAGTGGGGTGAGAGTGGGCAGCCTTGTCTTGTTCCAGTTTTCAGGGGAAATGTTTCCAGCTTCTGTCAATTTAGCAATATGTTAGCTGTGGGTTTATCGTAGATGGCACTTACTATTTTGAGGTATGTTTCTTCTATACCTAGGTTTTTGAGGGTTTTTTATCAAGAAAGGATGCTGGATTTTATCAAAAGTTTTTTGCATCTAATGAGATAATCATGTGGTTCTTGTTTTACATCTGTTGATGTATTTAAGGACATTTATGGTCTTGCGAATGTTGAACCAGCCCTACATTCTGGGAATGAAGCCTACTGGGACATAGTAGATGATTTTTGAGATGTGTTTTTGGATCTGATTTGCTAGAATCTTGTTGAGGATTTTGCATCTATGTTCATAAGGGATATTGGCCTTTAGTTCTCTTTTTTTGTTGTTGAATCTTTACCCAGTTTGGGTATCAGTGTGATGTTAGCATTGTAAAATGATTTCAGGAGAATTCCATCTTTCTCAATTGCTTGGAATACTTTCAGTAGGATTGGTATCAGCTTCTCCTTGTACGTTTTGTTCCAGAATTCTGTTGGAAAGTCATCCGGTCCAGGGCTTTTTTTTTGGTAGGTAGTTTTCTTATGACAGAGTCAATTTCCTGGTTTGTTATTGCTCTATTTAGTGTCTCAATGTCTTCTTGTTTCAATCTGGGGAGGTTGTATGATGTGAGAAAGTCCTCCATTTCATTTAGGTTATCAAGTTTGTTTCCATACATGTGTACATAGTAATCTCTGATAATCTTTTGTATTTCTTCGGAGTCAGTTGTGATTTGACATTTTCTATTTCTGATTGTGTTTATTTGTGCTTTTTCTATCCATTTCTTGTTCATTCTGGCTGGGAGCCCATCAATCTTGTTAATTCTCTCAAAGAACAAACTTTTTGTTTTGTTGATGTTTTCTATGATATTTTTGTCTTCTATACTCTGTATTTGGGCTCTTATTTTTGTGATTTGGATTCTTCTGCTAAAGTTGAGGTTTTGGTCATCTTCTTTTTCCAGCTCCCTTAGGTGATTTGTTAGGCTCTCAACTTCTGATCTTTCCATTGTCTTGATGTGTGCTTGTAGAGATATAAATTCCCCTCTGAGAACTGCTTTCAGGGCATCCCTGAAGTTTTGGTAAGTTGTTTCTTCATTTTCATTTGTTTCCAGGAATCTTTCAGTTTCTGCTTTGATTTCAGTGTTGACCCAATAGTTGTTCAGCATCCTGCTATTTAGTGTCCATGTCTTTGTGGGCTTTTGGGAAATGTTGTTGGTGTTGATATTTATTTTTATTCCACTATGGTCTGAGAATGTGCATGGCCAGATTTCAATCTTATGGAATTTGTTTATGCTTGATTTATGACCACGGATGTGATCATCTTGGAGTATGTTCCATGTGGTGATGAGTAGAATGTATATTCTGTGGTTGTTGAGTGGAATAATCTGTAGGTATCTATTAAGTCCATTTGGTTGAGTATTAAGCTTAGGTTCTGGATCTCCTTGTTGATTTTTTGCCTTGATGACCTATCTAGGGCTATCAGTGGGGTATTCAAGTCCCCTGCTATAATAGTGTTAGAGTCAATATCTTTTTTTAGTTTATTTAGTAGTTGTTTTATAGATGCTGGTGCTCCTGTGATAGGTGCTTATATGTTTAGGATGAACATTACTTGTTGATGGATTGAACCTTTTATCATTATGTAGTATCCTTTTGCATCTTTTAAAATTTTTGATAGCTTAAAGATTGTTTTGTCTGATATTAAGATTGCAACTCCTGCCTTGCTTTGTGATCCATTTGCCTGGAAACTCGTTTTCCAACCTTTAACTTTGAGTCTGTGTGCATCCCTTGAAGTGAGATGAGTCTCCTGGATGCAGCAAATAATTAGGTCATGGTTTCTTATCCAGTCTGCCATTCTGTGTCTTTTCAGTGGTGTATTTAGTCCATTCACATTCAAGTGATTATTGAAATATGATTGTTTATCCCTGTCATGAGGATCTTATAAAGCTTTTCCTTTGCTTGTTTTCTTTTGGCTTTGGAGTTAATGTATGTGTGTGTTTTCAAGTTTCTTGTTGCGCTGTATTCTCTGCTGATTCTGTGGTCTGCTCTTCTCCTGGGAAGTGTGTGGTCAATCTTTTTCTTCTTTCTTCTGTGCTTTATACCTTTTTAAGTGTCTCATGTAGAGCTGGTCTGGAAGCTGCATAATCTCTTAGGGATTGGATGTCTGGGAAGAATTTTAATTCTTCTTCACTGATGAAGCTGAGCTTGGCTGGATAAGAAATCTTAGTTATATTGTTTATCGTTGAAAACTTTGAATATAGGGCTCTAGTCCCTTCTTGCTTGTAGTGTTTCTGGTGATAGGTCTGCTGCTATTCTAATTGGTTTTCCCCAATAGGTAGTCTGACCTTTCTCTCATTCTACCTTTACGATTTTTTCTTTTGTGCCTTTTTGTGTAGGTGAATTACTATGTGTCTGGGGGTTGGTCTTCTCATTTGATGTCTTTTGGGGGTTCTCTGTATCTCTTGTGCTTGGCTGGTCACATCTCTGGTGAGATGGGGAAAGTTTTCTTGGATTATTTCCTGGAATACTTGTTCTAAATTGTTCTCCATTTCCTTTTCTTCTTCTGGGATACTAATCAGGCATAGGTTCAGCCTCTTGATATAATTGCACATCTCTTATAGGCTTTTTTCTTTCTTTCTGAGTCTTCTTTCCATATTTTTTATAGATTCGGCTAATTCCATGTACTGGTCTTCAAGTTCTGAGATTCTTTCTTCAGCTTGATTAATTCTGCTTCCCAAGCTTGTCATCTTGTTATTTATTTCCTGGATGAAGTTTTTTATTGCCAAAATCTCTGTTACAAGTTCTTTCAGTGTTGCATCTTATCTTTTTTGAGTCTTATTCACTCTTTTCGTCCATTCCCGAATCCTTGTGGTATTCTGGGGACAGCTATTGATGACTTCCATTGTTTATGCACCAAAGTCTGATTTTTTAGGAGTTTTATCTTTGGTACACTTGAAATTTCCTGAGGTCTTTCTTTGGTTTTTCCTCATTTGTGACAGAGTTCTTGTTTTCATCTTTAGTTTTCTTATTCACTGTGTGGGAGAGTCTTTCTCTTCTGATGTTTGCTCAGTCCTCTATTCTTATCTGATTCGGGCTCTGGATTTGTTCTATTTTGAAATAGGATGGTGGATGGGAACCTTTGTTGTTTCTTGTAGTTTTTGGAATTCAAACAAAGTAGGGGATAGGGTGCTAGGATTCAGAAACTACTTGCAAATTACAGTGTTCACTTATTGTGGTATGTGTTCCCTGAGACCCACTCCTCACCACCACTCTATACGATGATGCAAAGCAGAAACGAATGCAAAAAACAATTGAACACACACACACACACACACACACACAAGACATATACACACACCCCAAAACAAACTGGAATAACAGCAAAGTGAAACAAAACAAACAACAACAATAACCAAGAAAACTAAACACACACACACACACACACACACACACGCCTAGCACAAAGTGAATAGAGAAGAAAAACAGAAAAACCGGAGGAAAATAAATAAATAAATAAATAAATAAGGAATTCAGGTTGAACCCTCACACATATATTGACACACACCTTAAACTATAAAATATGAAAACAAAACCCCCCAGAAGAACAAAAGAGCAAGAGCAAAAGCAACTCAACAACAACAACAAAATTGAAAGATGAACACTCAGTCATTCACATACACACATAAATAGAAAATGACAAATAAAGCCGGGCTCGGTGGCTCAGCCTGTAATCCCGCGCCTTTGGGAGGCTGAGGTGAGTGGATTGCCTGAGCCCGCAGGTTCGAGACCCGCCTGGGCAGCGAGACCTCATCTCTACAATAAATCAAAAAATCAGCCGGGCGTGGTAGCGCATGCCTGTAATTCTGGCTACTTGGAAGGCTGAGGCGGAAGGATCGCTGGAGCCCAGCAGGTCGAGGCTGTGGTGGCCGGAGCGGCCACTGTACTCCAGTCTGGGCAACCGAGTGAGACTCCAACTCAAAAAAAAAAAAAAAAAGAAAAGAAAATGACAAATAAAAGAAAAAAAAATAGAAAAAGAAAATAAAAAAATTTGGAGGGATGCAGATCAAACCCTCACATACACATTCATGCACAAAGGAAAAATATTTTAAAAATAGATGAATTAACAGTCAAAAAAATTTTTCAATTAAAAAAATTGAAAGAAAAAAACCTGCCCTCTTGTAGCAGGCTCTATAATTATTCCTCTAATCAGGTCTCTCCTGCAGAGACACATCTTTCACTCTCTCAGTGTCTGAAGCAGGGATGGAGGAGGGGCAGTGGAGGTGGGTGGGGCTGCAGTTCTCCCCTCCCTCTCTCATATGGTCAGGGAGATGATCTCTGGTGGGGAGGTAGAGGATTGTCTCTTCCCCAGTTATGTACTTGCAGGGGGTGCCCCAGTCAGGCTTATACTGGAATGGAGTTCTCCTATTTTGACTGATGTCCAGGATCCGCCTGGGTTTGTCCCCTCAGTCGTGGCCTAGCTGTGTAGGTCTGACATTCAGAGGATTGCTGGGGAGGATGGGGTTTGAGTCAGACCTGTACTCACCACTGATCTCTTTGGAGTTCTTTGAGTTGAAGTCTCACTCCCTCACACAGGCCAGAGTGCAGTGGCACGCTCAAAGCCATCCCAGCATCAACCTGCTGGGCTCTGGTGATCCTTCTGTCTCAGCCTTCCAAGTAGCTGGAACTAGAGGTGTGCGCTACCACATTGGGCTAATTTTTTATTTATTGTAGAGACGAGGTCTCGCCAAATTGCCCAGGTGGGTCTTGAACCCCGGGGGCTCAGGCAATCCACTTGCCTTGGCCTCCCAAGGTGCTGAGACTACAGGCTGAGCCACTGATCCCGGCCCATTTTAAGTTTTTAAGCAAGAACTGGATGATTCTTTATTTCAGTGGATGAGAGATTGGACCAAATGACCAGTCCAATTCAAAGATATTACAATTCTAAGATCTCAGGCTTAGGATATAGCCTAGATCATTTTTAATATAAGTGAACACTACTTAGTTATGGTATTTACACTTTATTAGCTATGTTCAGTTTCAAATATTTTGTTTGGTTTTATTCAGAAGCAAAATAAATTAGTTATTTATATTAAAATCTTTATTTGTAAATAGTTGGTGTCTTTTTACATTTTGTCAGTTTGGAAAACAGTGGTTTTATTCATGAATTCAACTATTTATAAAAATCTTGCTATAGTCAATGTACCCTGTTAGATGTTGTAAGGATACAAATATGTAAGATATGGTTCCTATTCTCTTAAGAGTTTATAATCTAGAAGAAGAAATAAAGCAAGTTCTTATTTTGTTTTATGTCTCAGATATGATATTCCCAACAATTATGGCTTTGGTTATAATTCTCCACAATTGTTCATTCACTTGTATGCCATGGCAGGAAAACACAGCCAAGGTTCTGTTTTTTGTTTTTGTTTTTTTTTCCTGTTTTGTTCTTCCCACATATGTTTTATGAATGCCTGTTTACTATTTCTTTCCCTAGCATTACTTTCTCTCTTGAATATTTTCTGCCTCTTTTTTCCTTTCCTTTTCTTGTTTCCTTTTTTTTTTTTTTTTTCTCATGCAGGGAGAGGTATGTGCAAATGCTTGACCAGATTGCCCGGCAAATGATTGATTTCTACAAAGATGTGGTAACTCAACGAGTGATGGACCAGCGTATTTTAGAAGAATTGTATAATTTCAAGCATGTTATTGAGGAACTGACCAGGTAAAAACTGCAGTTATCCTAAATATAAAACAAAAGTCTATCTCTCTAGAGAGTAAAAAATATTTAGAGAAAGTAGATAAAGATGAAGACTCCTTTGTTATCATGTGTAGCAAGAGAACAGAAAGAGCTAGATATCATTGTAGATATGGCTGTAGAGAAATCTGTATATAGATTATGTGGTTAACACAAAACTAAGGCTTTGTATATATTTGACAGGCAAGAGACTCTTGCTTTTCCTTCCAAGATACACATATTTACTTTAATCAGGTTTACAGAGCATTGCTGCCTTGATTATGAATGTTAAGATCTAAACCCCAAAGACAACAAGTATTATACAGCAGTCAAGGTTAGTGATCATCTAAACTTGATTAGCGGTGAGAATAAAGAGGACAGGATAGGCTTATCAGAGAGTGGGGCAGAGCAGCATATAGGCCTTGCCTGTCAGAATCTGCCTCCCCTCCATACTAGACGATCTCCCCCACATCTTCTTACTGCCATTTCTTGCCAGCCTGATTTCATTGCCAAACCTGGCAAGAATCCATTCGGCATGTACACTTGATTTCTTTCTTTTTTTTTTTTTAAGCGACGAGGTCTCAGTTGCCCAGGCTGGTCTCAAATCCCTGGACTCAGGCAATTGTCTCACCTCTACCTCCCAAAGTGCTGGGATTACAGTTGTGAGCCACCATGCCTAGCTCACTTGATTTCTTAATTTGATTTCTAAGGTGGAAAAACTAGGAAGAGAGACATAGATGATAGCTGAGAAGATACCTGATATAAATCAAATTTCCTGGGTAGAAACTTTTTGGAAGCCTTCAACTATGGGTTTAAAATTTTTTGCTTTATTTCAGGGAACTGTGTCTGGTTCGGGCACATGATGTGAAATTAACAAAGGAAGCAGAAAAGGTTCACAAGAATTTGGCACAAGCTCTTTTAGATGCTGAAAAGAATGCCAAGTGAGTTGCTTAAAGTTTGTGTACTTACATAGGGGAAAAGGAAGAAGCTTATATAGCTTCTGAAATAATATATACAACTTCTTGAATTCTTATAACTAACTTCTTGAATTCTTAAAATACTTACAGCTTACTTTATCTGAAATTAGTTGATTTCTCATTCTGGGTGGAAAGAAAATAAGACATAATCTTTCTCTTGGAGACTGACTGTTGGTTTCAGCATTAATCATTTTGTTGAATATGACTTGAAGGCTGTTACTTTCTGGTTTTCTAGAAAAATTATAAAGGGGCAGTGTGAATAGCAGAGACTCGGAAACCATATTGCTTGCTGTGTAACCTTGGAGAAGTCAATTTTTCTAGGCCTGTTGTCGATATAAAATTGGAATTATAATATTACCTATCTCATAGGACTATTAGGAGTATTAAAGGAGTAAATATGAGTAAAACACTTAGAACAGGTAGTCAGTGCTATGATAGTATGAGACATTATTCTATTCTAGTTCCTTTTAACAAAATTTTATAAATCATGAAATATTTCAAGCATTCAGGGAATAAAGCATTATAATGAACACTTATGTACCTTCCATCCTAAGTTACCAAATGTTAGTCATTATGTCATACCTGCTTTACACCTTTCTTTTTAGGAAACAAGATTTTATAGAAACATTTGAATTTAAACACACACACACACACACACACACACACACACACACACACACACACA
>NW_007249342.1:32173-53936 GCF_000164805.1 Carlito syrichta | reverse complement strand
CCTAACCCTGAAATGTACCCCACATCTTTAAAATTAAAAATTTAAAAAAAAAGAAGAGGGAAAAATGATCTATGAATTAGAAGCAGCTGTTTAAAGACTTGGTGAGAGAAAAGGCTTGGCAATCAAGAAACTAAAACTCAAACCTAACTAAACTAGAAAGTGTGAAGGTGAAAACAGAAATACATTGGTAGGAAGAAAGGATAAGTAAAGAATGGAAAGAACTTATAAAGTCAAAAATGGTTAACTTTATCCGAGGAGGCAAGGGAAGAAGATTGTTACACACACACACACACACACACACACACACACACACACACACACACAAACACATCTCCAGTCTCCTTTTTCTGTCTCCAGAGTTAATCACTATTCAGTAGTTTTTATGTAATTTTTCTATCTATATTTTTATATTTTACTACATATTTATATATCAAAAATACTGTTGTTTCATATATTTTCAAAATTTGCTTTTACCAACTAAATATTATTCTTTTGAGATCTGTCTACTATGAGGCATATAGAACAAATTAATTTTTTGCTGTTATATAATATTAAGTCGCATTACTAAATCATAATTTAGGCATCCGTTCCTTAGGAATGGATTTTTCTTTTCTTTTTTTTGAGTTGGAGTCTCACTCTTGTCGCCCAGACTGGAGTGCAGTGGCATGCTCATGGCCACTGCAGCCTTGACCCGCTGGGCTTAGGTGATCCTTCTGCCTCAGCCTTCCAAGTAGCTGGACACATGCCACCATACCCGGCTAGTTTTTGTGATTTATTGTAGAAACGAGGTCTCACCAAGTTGCACAGGTTGGTTTTGAACCCCCGGGCTCAGGCAGTCCTCTCACCTTGCCTCCCAAAGTGCTGGAATTACAGGCTGAGCCACCGTGCTCAGCCAGGAATGGATTTTTCAATTAATAATTATAAAATAACAATACCTAACATTTATTAAGGAAAATTTATTATATGTCAGGCACTGTGCTGTGTTCTTTACATATACAAACTTCAGGCACTATTATAATATCCATCTTGTAAATGTCTTCTTGTATGATAACTTTCCAGGGATGTATGCCTAAAAGTGGAATCACTGGGTCACAGACTATGTATAGCCTTGCCCTTGCTAGATGTTACCAAAATTTTCCACAACATGGCTGTGCCCGAACATCAGTGAATGAGAGCTTGCTTTTCCCATATCTTTTATCAGTCTGCTGGGTCTGAAAAGGTATCTGGCTTTTGTTTGCATTTTTCAAATTAATAGTGTAAATGAGTCTGGATTTTTTTTAGATTTTAGTGACTCTATTGTAATCTTAATGTTTTTATTCTATTTCAGGAGTTAACAAATCTTTTTTGTAAAGGGCCAGATAGTGTGATATGGTATCTAATGCAACTTTTCAAGTCTCCCTTTGTAATGTGTGCCATTGTAGTACAAAAGTAGTCAAGGATATGTTAACATGGCTGTGTTCCAACAAAGCTTTATTAACATTGAAATTTGAAGTTCATAAAATTTTTATCTGTCATATAAATTATTCTATTGATTTTTCTAACCACTAAAAATATAAAAAGTAAAATGATAAAATACTAAAAATGTAAAATTCTTAGTGCATGGGCTATACAAAAGCAAGCGTAGGCTGGGCATGGTAGCTCAAGCCTGTAACCCCTCAAGCTGTGAGTGTGGCAGAGGGGACCTGGTAGATCAATCCCTGGGCAAACAACTGGTGCATACAAGCGAGTGCAAGTAGTGGTGGCAGTAGGCAGGTAGGCCTATCTGCAGGTCCGTGGAAAGTACATGTAAGCAGCAGCAGTGAGTGATACAGACTCATCCCTAGGCCCTGGAAGATGTGTATGGATGCCATCAGTGGTGGTTGGGGTGGATCTATCCCTAGTCCCCTGGATGATGTGTGCAGGTGCTGGCAGAGGTGACAGTGGGTTGGGTGAACCTGTCCTCAGGCCCCTGGATGGTACATGTGGGTGCTGGTGGTAACAGGTGGAACAGGTCAATTCCTTGCCTCCTGGACAATGTGCATGGCAGTGGTGGCAGAAAGAGTGTGGACCTGTCCTCAGGCCCCTTTATGGTGCACACAGTTGCTGGCTGTAGTGGGTACAGTGGGTTGATCCCTAGGCCCCCAGACAGTGCACTTGAGTATTGGCAGTGGTGGCAGTGGATGGCACAGGCATGCCCTCAGTTCACTGATATTAAAGGTTAATATTGATATATGGGGTTTTGGTCCTGTCAGTGTTAGCTAGTTGCTTTGTAGTCTTGGTTGTGTGTTTGCTTTACAGGGTCTGTGGGCTAAGTGCTTACATGTGTTTTTGTGGTAGGAACTATCATCCTTTTGTTGCCATGTTTAGAAATCCCTTAGGATATCTTGTTGAACTGGTCTGTTGATGATAAATTCCCTTAGCAATTGCTTGTCTGGGAAATCTTTTATCTTTCCTTTTTTATGAAGCTTAGTTTGGCAGGGTAAGAAACTCTTGGCAGGCATTAAGCAGATATTTGTTGAATGAATTAAAATATGAACTAGATTTTTTGTGTGTGTTATGTCCATTATAAGAACAAAACATTTTCTAAAATCAGAGAGGAAGAGAGAGAAAGGGAAAAGTCAATCTTGTTTTCCTTATAATTGTTGGTTCTGAGTTGGGATGCTTCATTTTCATTTGTGACTAGGATTTTTTAGTAATACTTTTTTCTCATAATAACTGATTATTTTATTGAAAATCTGGAAAATATGGAAACGCGTAAGTTGAGTATAAAAACATCCATAATTATTTCTTCTAGAGTTAGCTACCATTAATATTTTGATATTTTTATTTTTGTATTTACTTTTTCTTAGTTTTTGTTATTATTATTTTTAACTGACACATAATTGTGCATATTTATAAGTTACAGTGTGATATTTTGATTATGTACACAATGTACAATGATCATATCAGAGTAATTAGCATATCTATAACCTCAAATAGTTATCATTTTTTATGTTGAGAACATACAGAATCCACTATTCTAGTTACTTGAAAATATGCAGTAAGCTGCTATTAACTATATCCATGTTATGGTGCTATAGAACACTAGATATTTCTACTATCTAGCTGTACTTTTGAATTTGTTTACTAAACTTTTGACAACTCCCTATTCCCTGCCTCTAGTAACAATATTCTACAATCTACTCCTGTGAGATCAACTTTTGTAGCTTCCACATATGAATGACATGTGGTATTTATCTTTCTATGCCTTGCTTATTTCACTTAACACAATGTCTTTCCAGATCTTCTGTGTTACTGTGAATGACAGAATTTTTAAAAATTGCCAAATGGTATTCCATGATGTTTGTATACCACATTTTCATTATTCATTCATCTGTTAGTGGACATTAGGTTGATTACTTATCTTGACTGTTGTGAATAGTGCTTCAATAAACATGGGAGTGCGGCTGTTTCTTTGACATATTGATTTCCTTTCCTCTGGAAAGCATAGTAGTGCTATGACTGGATTTTATGGTAGTTCTGTTTTTAGTTTTTTGAGAAACCTCCATATCATTTGTTGTAATGACTCTACTAATTTATGCTCCCACCAACAGTGTATAAATTTCTTCTTCTCTATATCCTTGCCAGAATTATTTTTTCTTTTTAGTAATAGTCATCTTAAAATGGGGTGGAATGATATCTCATTGTAGTTTTGATTTGTATTTCTTTGGTGATCATTGATGATGAGCACTTTTTAATATACCTATTAGCCATTTGTATGTCTTCTTTTGAGAGATGTTTGTTTGCCTCATTTGCCCATTTTAAAATCAGATAATTTGTTGTTGTTGTTGTTGTTTTTGTCTGTTAACTTGTTTGGGTCCCTTGTATATTCTGGATATTAATCCTTTGTTGAATTGTTAGTTTGCAAATATTTTCTTTCGTTCTGGAGTTTGTCTCTTCACTCTGTTGATTACTCTGCTGTGCAGAAGCTTTTTAAGTTGGTATAATTTCATTTGTCTATTTTTGCTTGTTTGTCTGTGCTTTTGACTTCTCCATAAAAATCTTTCCCTAGTCCAATGTCCCCCCTATTTTCTCATAGTACTTTCATAGTTCTGGGTTTTACATATAAGTCATTGATGTATTTTGAGTTTATTTTTGTATATGATGAGAATTAGAAGTCTAGTTTTATTTTTCTATATATGAATGTTCTTTTTCCCAGCATGACTAATTAAAGAGATTGTCCCTTCCTCAATGAATCTTTTTGGTGCCTTTGTCAAAAATTAGCTCACACCGGGCGCGGTGGCTCAGGCCTGTAATCCCAGCATTTTGGGAGGCTGAGGTAAGGGAATTACCTGAACCCAGAGGTTCGAGACCAGCCTGGGCAACTTGGCGAGACCTCATCTCTACAATTAAAAAGTAATAATAATTATAATATATAGCTGGGCGTGGTAGCACGTGTCTGTAGTTCCAGCTACTCCGAAGGCTGAGGCGGAAGGATCATAGGAGCCCAGCAAATCCACGCTGGGGTGGCTGTGAGTGTGCCACTGCACTCCAGCCTGGGCAATAGAGTGAGACTCCAACTCAAAAAAAAAAATTAGTCAGCTATAAATATGTGGACTTATTTCTGGGTTCTATTCAGTTCCATTGCTCTATATGTCTGTTTTTATGCCAGTACTATTTGGGTTGCTATTACTTTGTAGTATATTTTGTAGTTTGGTAGTATGATGCCGTCAGCTTTGTTCTTTTTGCTCAGGATTGCTGTAGGTATTCAGGGTCTTTTGTGATTCCATATGAATTTAAGGATTTCTTTCTTTCTTTTTCTTTTTCTTTTTTTTTTTGAGTTGGAGTCTCACTCCATCACCCAGGCTAGAATGCAGTGGCACACTCATGGTCACCCTAGCGTCGACCCGCTGGGCTCTAGCGATCCTTTCACCTCAGCCTTCAAAGTTGCCGGAACTACAAGTGCGCGCCACCACGCCTGGATAATTTTTTATTTATTGTAGAGACAAGGTCTTGCCAATTGCCTGGGCTGGTCTGGAACCCGAAAGCTCAGGCAATTCACTCGCCTTGGCTTCCCAAAGTGCTAGGATTACAGGCTGAACCACTGAGCCCAGCTAAATTTAAGGATTAAAAAAAAAATTCTTTGAAGAATGTCATTAGTATTTTGATAAGGATTGAATTGAATCTGTAGATTGCTTTGGGTAGTATGGTTATTTATTTATTTTTTAAAACCCGCCCCCATGGTTATTTTAACAGTATCAATTCTTCCAGTCTATCAACATGGGATGTCTTTTTATTTTTTGGTGTCTTCTTCAATTTTTAAAAATATTTGGTACATGAGAGTATTTGTTACATGCAGAGAATATGTAATGATCAAGTTAGAGTATTTAGGGCTTTTATCACCTAGAGTATTTGTTATTTGTGTTGGGAGCATTTCAAATCCTCTGTTCTAGCTACTTTAAATTAAACAATACATTGTTGCTAACTATAGTCACCATAGTCTGCTATTGAACATTAGAACTTATATCTTTCTTCTTCAAACCCTCCCTCCCCATCCACACATCCTTCCCAGCCTCTGGTATCTATAATACTGTCTTCTACTTTTTTAGCTCGTACATGTGAATGAGTACATGCGATATTTGCCTTTCTGTGCCTGGCTATGTTCACTTAATATAATGACCTCCAGTTCCATCTGTTGTTGCTGCAAATGACATTAGTTCGTTCTTTTTTTATGACCAAGTAGTATTCCATTGTGTACATATATATATCTTTTTAAAAAATTCATCCATTGATGGACATTTAGATTGATTTCCTGTTTTGGCTATTTTGCTGCAATAAACAGGGGAGTAAAGGTATCTCTTTTAATATGCTGATTTCTTTTCCTTTGGATAGATACCTAATAGTGAGATTGCAGATCAAAAGGTGGTTCTATTTTTAGTTTTGCAAGATATCTTTACTGTTTTCTACAGTGGCAGTACAAATTTACATTCCCATCAACAGTGTATAAGAGTTCTGTTTTCTCTGCATCCTTACCAGCATCTGTTATTTTTTGTCTTTTTAAAAATAGCCATTCTAATTGGGGTAGATGATATCTTATTGTGGTTTTGATTCGCATTTTCCTGATAATGATGTTGAACATTTTTCAAATACCTGTTAGTCATTTGTATGTCTTCTTTTGGGAAATGTCTGTTCATGTCCTTTGCCTACTTTTTAATGGGATTATTTGTTTTGTTTCTTTTTTCTTTCTCTTTTTACTGTTGAGCTGTTTGATTTCCTTGTACATTCTAGATATTGCTCCCTTGTCAAATGAGGAGTTTGCAAATATTTTTGGTGTTCTCTTCAATTTTTAAAAATATTGAGTACATATGAGTATTTGTTGTTCCATGAATAGAATGTATAATGACTACACTATATTGATTATTTCCTTTGCTGTGCAGTTTTTAAATTTAATGTCCCATTTGGTTTTGGTCTGGTCTGTGCTTCTGAGGTCTTAACCATAAAATCTTTGCCTAGACCAAAGGCTTGAAGAATTTTCCCTGTTTTCTTTTAGTAGTTTTGTAGTTTAGGCTGTTACATTTACTGTCTTTCCCAGGCTGGGAATTCAGTTTCATTCTTCTGCACATGGCTACCCAATTTTCCCAGCACCATTTACTGAAGAGGGTGTCCTTTCCTCAATATATGTTCTTAGTGCCTTTTCTCAAAGATCAGTTAGCTGTAAATACGTGGATTTATTTCTGGAATCTCTATTTTGTTTCATTGATCTATTTAACTATTTTTATACCAATATCATGCTGATTTGGATACAATAGTCTTGTAATAAATTTTGAAGTTGGGTAGTGTAATGACTCCAGCTTTTGTTCTTTTTGCTCATGATTGCTTTGGCTATTTGGGCTCTTTTTTGGGTTCCATAGGAATTTCAGAATGTTGTTTATATTTCTGTGAAAAATGATGTTGGTATTTTGATAGGGATTACATTGAATTATGTAGATTGCTTTTGGCAGTATGCTCATTTTAATGATATTAATTGTTTTAATCCATTGAGTATGGGATGTCTATTTGTTAGTGTCCTCTTCAATTTCTTTCATCAGCTTTTGTTGTTTTCCTTATAGAGATTTTTCACATCATTGGTTAATTTAATTCCTAGATATTTCTTGGATAGCTTTATAAATAGAATTGCTTTCCTGATTTATTTTTCTGCTAGTTCATGTTAGTGTTTAGAAACACTATGCATTTGTGTATGTTAATTTAGTATACTGCCTATTTACTGAATTTTTATATCAGTCCTAAGACGTTTCTGGTGGAGCTTTTATCTATATATAAGATCATGTTGTCTGCAAATAGGGACAATTTAACTTCTTTCTAATCTAGATGCCCTTTATTTCTTTCTCTTACTCTGGCTAGGACTTTCTCTATGAGTGTGTGTGTGTGTGTGTGTGTGTGTATGTGTTTTGTAGAAATGAGATCAAGCAATATATAATTTTATCATTTGGGCTTTTATTATTATTTTTTGAGTTGGAGTCTCACTCCATCGCCCAGGCTGGAGTGCAGTGGTACACTCATGGCCACCCCATCATCAACCTGCTGGGCTCCAACAATTCTGCCGCCTCAGCCTTCCAAAGAGCCAGAACTACAGGTGCACGATATCATGCCTGGCTAATTTTTGATTTATTGTAGAGTCGAGGTCTCACCAAGTTGCCTAGGCTGGTCTGGAATCCACTGGCTCAGGCAATCCACTCGCCTTGGCCTCTCAAAGCACTGTGATTACAGGCTGAGCCACTGAGCCTGGCCCAGGCTTTTTAATTTTATATTATAACATGAAGAATTTTTCCATGAACCCAAAGAATTTAGAATATGATCTTTAATTAGCTGCAGAGTTTTTATTATAGAATGACATCATATTTTTATCTAACCAATCCCTTATTGTTGGATGTTAAGATTGTTTCTAGATTTTTGCTTTAGCTGTTATAAATCAGGGTCATGAATTCTGTTTTTGAAATTAAGATCTACTAAAAAAATTAAAATCTAAGTTTTAGACAGTAAAGTGCACAAATCTTAAAGATAGAGCTGAATGAAATTTTATATGTGTGTTCACTTGTGTTAATTTTCCTCAATTATTTTGAACAAATGGAAAACTCCAAGTAGGAAGAGACTTTAAGAACTGATGTGGTGGTTCCTGGCTTTTGCTAAGACTAGAAGAATTCTACATCACTGGCTTTTAATTCTTATCACAAAGTTAACAGCCCTTGGGAGAGAGTGTGTCAAAAGATTTGTAAAATGCTACTTGTCATTTTATAACTTCAGTGTTTGTATTTACCTCAAAAAGCCTTTTAATATTAAGAGAAGCTTCAATGTAAATGAGAAGGAAGAGGTATGTTCTGGTTCATATAAAGAAATAATGGTTAAGAAAAAGCTGCTTAATTATACTTAAGATTTTGAGTGGTTGGGAGAGAATTTTCTGTAACTTGTACTAATTGTATATGATTTTAAATTTTAGTGACTCTCAATTATTGGTCATTGTACCTTTAATAAAGATTCCTGAGTCTATGACCAAAGAAGATTAACAATAAAACTATTAGGTTATTTTTATTTGTATTCTGAATATTTCATTAGGTAAGTGTTATTATACCACTGGAATGTCATGTTGTCAAAATGCTAGTGAATGAAGAAAAGAATAAAGCCTTGTGTGGTGCCTCACACTTATAATCCCAGCACTTTGGGTGGCTGAGATGAGAGAATTGCCTGAACCCAGGGGTTTGAGACCAACCTGGGCAACTTGGCGAGACCTCATCTCTACAAAAAATCAAGAAAAATTAACTGGGTGTGATGGCGCATGCGTATAGTTCCAGGTACTTGGAAGGCTGAGGCAAAAGAATCGCCTGAGCCCAGCAGGTTGAGGCTGCAGTGGCCATGAGCATGCCAATGCACTCCAGCCTGAGTGACAGAGTGAGACTTCAATCAATTAAAAATAAAAAGATTGTAATAGTTATAAATAGAATGTGAATGTTTTTATCCTATTTTACTGTATATGTGCTATCAACATATTCAGCAATTATACCATAATTACCTTAGGATGAGTTTTAAAAGAATATATTACCTATTTTAGAATAAATTTCTTTTTTAAAATGTGTCTATATAGCTCTTTCTTACTTTTAAAATAGAATTGTAGAAGAATACCATGACTTATATACATTACAAAGAGAAAGGATGGAGAATGATATTAAACAGTTAATGGCAGAACGAGATATCTGGAGCTCAGCCACATATGAATTGTCCCTAAAGGTTGGTTCATCTGAATTCACAACTCAAACTTCTTTTTTTGGCTAAAGATTTATTTTATGATTTTTCAATTATCTAGAGAAAGACCTAAAAAAATTAAGATGTATGTTTATTGATGAATAATATAGCTTTTGTAGGCCTTGACAAGGGAAAGTTAATTTTCTTCTTCCTTTTTTTTTTTTTGTTATGGGGAGATGCCTGGCTATTACACAATTAGATCTTTTCCACCAGAACCTATGAAGTATGAGCAAGAATTCTTTTTCTGTTGTTTGGAAACATGTTAAAAAAATTAACTTTAATTTATGCTAATAAAATAAATTTCTTATTTTTTCACATAATGTAATTGTATTTGGATTACGGGATTTCACACTCTGATTCTGTTACCTTGTTACACAAGAAGACAAATGAATTGATGAATAGCAAAGTCCCACACTATTCTATATTCCTAAATTGTTTACTTGTTGGTTACCTATTTTGACATCTAGGACTTATAGGTATAAACAGTGAATTTTGACCCTCAACAGATTAAAAATTGGTTCAGATATATTGGTCAGTGGTCCACTGGTAGCAGGTCATAGGGTTCTCCATGGAGATATACTGCAATAACACATCTATATTAGAGTTCATTATCAGTCCTGCTCTATTATAGTACCTTGTCAATCATTTGGATGAAAATGTAGAAAGTGTCTCTGTCAAAGTGTGCATATGTCCAAAGATAGAGAGAGGTTAATACACTGGATGGTGGAATCAAGGCTTGTTTATTTAGAAAACTTCATTTGCTTGGCTGAGGTAATTTTTAGAAATCTAGGCCGGGCATGGTGGCTCACACCTGTAATCCCAGCACTTTGGGAGGCCGAGGTGAGAGGATTGCCTCAGCCCACGGGTTTGAGAACAGCCTGGGCAACTTGGTGAGACTTCATCTCTACAATAAATCAAAATATTAGCCAGGGGTGGTAGTGTGTACCTGTAGTTCCGGCTACTTGGAAGACTGAGGCGGAAGGATCACCTGAGCCGCCCAGCAGGTTGATGCTGGGGTGGCAGTGAGCATGCCACTGCACTCCAGCTTGGATGATGGAGTGAGACTCCAACTCAAAAAAAATAAAGAAAGAAAGAAAAGAAAAGAAAAGAAATCTAGAGCATTACTGGAGACATGCTAGAAGTATTTTCATTCAAGAAAGGAGAAGGAAGTTTTGCTATCACTAGAAACCCTAATTCAGTAATGAAGTTCAAATAAAATCAAGAGGTATAACTACTGGAAGGAAGCCACAAAAACCACTGTTATTTGCTGATGATGCAATTATGTATCCAGAAAACTAGAAAAAAAATCTATTTCAAGATTATTTTAACTAGCCTTTAATAAAGTAATTGGATAAAGACAAGTATACAAGACAACCTAGATTACATATATACAAGTAATAAGCAATTAGAAATGCAAAGAGGGAATAAACTTAAGAAATGATAAGGCTTATATTTTTGAAATCTCGAAAACTATACTAAAGTACTTAAAAGAAAACTAAAAGGAAAGCTATATTACATATCATGGGTTGAGAAGAATAATCAGTAGTGTTTAGATGTCAGTTCTATCCAAATTAATCTGTAAATTCAATGTAATTCCATTCAAACTCTCAATAACTATTTTATTTTTAAGAACTTGGCAAGTTGATTATGAAACTTACCTGGAAGAAGCTGAATAAGAGAATAATAAAACATTTTAAAAGAAGATTAATAAGACATAACTCATACCTCTAGACATCAAAATGTATTATAAAGTCAAAGCAACTGAGAATATAGTACTTGAATTAGAATATACAAATACAAAAGAACATAATCGAAAGTTCAGAAATAGACATGTATATATGGGATATTCAAATTAGATTGGCACAATTGGTTACCCAACTGTTAGAAAATTTAGATCTCTATTAAAAATTACATTAAAAATGTAAATCTCAGAAGGGATTAAATATTTAAATGTAAAAATAAAGAAGCAATAAACATATTAGAATGAAGTATGAGAATTTTTTTTAAATAGTAGCTTTACTGACATAATTCAAATACCATAAGTTCACCAATTAAAGTTAAAACATAGAATTCTATGGTTTTTAGCACATTCACAGAGCTATTCATCACAATCAGTTTGAAAGATTTTTACCATCCTTAAAAAAAACTTCATACATTTAGCATCCACTTCACATTACCCCTAATCCATCCAAGTAGACCGCCATTGATATACTTTCTTTTCTTTCTTTTTTGAGTCAGAGTCTCCAGCTCAGGCTGGAGTGCAGTGGCACATTCACAGCTACTTCAGCCTTGACCTGCTGGGCTCAGGTGGTACTTCCTTGCCTCAGTCTTCTAAGTAGTTGGAACTACAGGTGCATGCCACCATGCCCAGCTAATTTTCTGATTTCTTGTAGAGATGAGATCTTGCCAAGTTGCCCAAGCTGGTCTTGAACTTCTGGACCCAGGCAGTCCTCTTAGCTCTGCCTCCCAAAGTGCTGGGATTACAGGTGTGAGCCTCTGGTGTCCAACCTGATGTACTTTTTCTTTTTCAGGGTACATGTGATAGTTTATACATTAATATAATTTGTATAGATCAAATCATTGTACTTAGGATATCCATCACCTTAAATACTTGTCTTTTCTTTATAGTAGATACATTTGAATTATTCTCTTCTAGCTATTTTGGAATGTATAATAGATTGCTGTAAGCTGGAGTCACCCTACTGACTATTAATACAAGGTTTTCATTTTTCTGTCAAATTGTGTGTTTATACACATTAAACTGTCTTTGTCACATTTCCCCTCTCCCTCCTTCACCCTTCCAGGCCTCTGATAACTACCAATCTACCCTCTATCTTTATGTGATCTACTTTGTTAGTGCCTATATATGAGTGAGAACTTGTGATATTTGTCTTGTTTTACTTAACAGGTTCCATCATGTTGCTGAAAATAACAAAATTTTATTCATTTTTTTGGCTTAAAAATCCATTGTGTCTATATACTATGTTTTCATTATTCAGTCATCTGTTGATAGTCATTTAGGTCACATATTTTGGCTATTGTGAATAGTGCTGTAATAAACATGGGAGTACAGATATCTTTTCAACATATTGATTTCCTTTCTTTTGGCTATATATTTAGTAGTGGAATTGCTGGGTCATATGTTAGTTCTATTTTTAGCTTTTTATAGACTCTTCATACTGTTCTCCATAGTGGCCGTATTGATTTATATTCCCACCAACAGTATACGAGGGTTCCTATGGAGAAAAAAGCGACTTCTGATTAGCGCCAGTGCTGTGAATACCTCCTGATTCTTTCCTTATTTACTGTCCTTAGTGTAAGAACAAAGCAAGTTTAATGTTTTCACACAAATTATAGTTTATGATGTATATAGCAGTCTTGTTTGTTCTGGAGGGTTGCCTTTAATTGTGTTGCACAGAGCATGTGTGCCCTTTCCCTATGGTATATAAATCTTGTGTCTGGGGAGTAACATTGTAGAGATATACCACTGTTTTGTGGTTGTCCAAGATCATGCTTCCATCTGTAAGTTCCTACCAATAAAACACCTTTTACCAACAAACTGGATTTGCCTACCTTGTTTTTGTTTCTGGTATCCTTCAGCATTTGGAGACCACTTTTCATATATGGCCCTTTCACAGAGCAGTTCCCCTTTCTCCACATCCTCTTCAGCATCTTTTATTGCTTATCTTTTTGATATAAGCCATTTTAACTGGGGTGAGATCATATCTCATTGTAGTTTTGATTTTTCATTTCTTTTATGATTGGTGGTGTTGAAGGTTTTTTCACCTATCCATTGGTCATTTGTGTGTCTTCTTTTGAGAAATGTCTATTCAAATCTTTTGCCCAGTTTTAAATCAGATTATTTGGGTTTTTGTTATTGAGTTGTTTGAGCTCCTTTATACTCTGGTTATTGCTCTCTTGTCAGATGGTTAGTTTCCAAATATTTTCTCCTATTCTGTGGGTTGACTTTTCACTCTGTTGATTGTTTCCTTTGCTAACTTGATGTAATCCCATTTGTCAATTTTTAGCTTTGGTTGCTTGTGCTTTTGTGGTGGTACACAGAATATCTTTGCCCAGGTCAATGTCCTTGAGCATTTCCCCAATGTTTTCTTTTGGGAGTTTAATATTTTCAGGTCTTAGACGTACATCTTTAATCCATTTTGATTTGATTTTTGTATATGGTGAGAGATAAGGGTAGAGTTTCTTCTGCATATGGTTATCCAGTTTTTTCAGCACTATTTATAGAAGGGACTATACTTTCCTTGTTGTATGTTCTTGGCATCTTTGTTGAAGATAAGTTGGCTGTAAATGCGTGGTTTTATATCTGGATTCTGGATTCTATTCCATTGGCTTATATCTCTGTTTTTATGCCAGTACCATTATGATTGGTTTACTATAGCTTTGAAGTAAAATTTGAAGTCAGGTAGTGTGATGCCTCTAGCTTAGTTCTTTTTGCTCAGGATTGCTGTGGCTATTTGTGATTCCATATAGATTTTAGGATTTTTCTTTTCTGTGAAGAATGTTATGGGTATTTTGATGAAAATTGCATTGAATCTGCAAATTGCTTTGGTTGGTATTGCCTTTAACAATGTTAGCTCTTCCAATCCATGGACATGGAATATATTTTCAATTTTTGTGTCTTCTTCAATTTTTTCATCAGTTTTATAGTGTTCCTTGTGTAGATTTTTTTACTTCTCTGGTTAAATTGATTCTTAGGTATTTTACATTCTTTGTAGCTATTGTGTTTTGCTTCCTGAATTTCTTCTCCAAAATGCTTGCTCTTGGCATATATATTAATAAATGCTACCGATTTTTAGATGTTGATTTTGTGTCCTGGAAATTTATTGAATTTGTTAATCAGTTCTAATAGAGTCTGTTGGTTTTTCTAAGTATAAGATCGTGTCATTTGTGAACAAGAATAGTTTGACTTCTTTCTTTCCAGTTTGGATGTCCTTTATTTCCCTTGCCTAGTTGCTATTTTAATACTATGTTGACTGGAAATCATAGACTTCCAGTACTGTGTTGCACAGAGCATGTGCAATATTAGTAAGACTTCCTTTTCTTGTTCCAGTTCTTAGAGGAAAGGCCTTCAGTTTTTTTTCCATTCAGTATGTTTGTCATACGTGACATTTATTATTTTGAAGTATGCTTCTTTATCAAGTTTAATGAGAGTTGTTTATCACAAAGGAATGTTGAATTTTATTGAATGCTTTTCTGCATTTATTGGGAGGATTATACGGTTTTTGTTTTTACTACATTTATTGATTTTCACATATTTAACTATCCTTACATCCCTGGAATGAATCCCATTTGATCATGCTGAGTGATCTTTTTAAACATATTGTTGAATTTGGTTTGCTAATACTTTGTTGAGCATTTTGAATCTATGTGCACCCATGATATTGACCTGTAGTTTCTTTTTTTGTTGTGTCCTTGTCTCATTTTGGTATCAGGCTTATGGTGGCCTTGTAGAATGAATTTGTAAGTATTCCCTCCTCTTCAATTATTTTCTGAAGAGTTTGAGTAGAATTGGTATTAGTTCCTTTTTAAATATTTGAGATAATTCAGCAGTGGAGCCATAAGGTCCTGGGCTTTTCTTTGATGGGAGACTTTTTATTACAGCTTCAGTTTCATTACTCATTATAGCTTTATTGAGATTTTCTATTTCTTCTATGTTCAATCTTGGTAGGTTGTTTGTCTTCAGGAATTTATTCATTTATTCTAGATTTTCTGATTTGTTGACATATAGTAGTTTATAATAGTATCTAATGAGTCTATGTATTTCTTTTTTTTTTTTTGAGTTGGAGTTACTCTGTCACCCAGGCTGGACTGCAGTGGTATGACCATGGCTCACTGGAGCTTCAAACTCCTGTGCTCAGGTGATCCCTCTGCCTTAGCCGTCTGAGAAGCTAGGTCTACAGGTGTGTGCCACTACACCTGGCTACTTTTTTTATTTTTATTTTTTGTAGAGACAAGGTCTTTCTATGTTACCTAGGCTGGTCTCAAACTCCTGGGCTCAAACAATCCTCCTGCCTTGGCCTCCCAGAGTGGTGGGATTATAGGCGTGAACAACTGTGCCTGGCCCTGATGCAAAAATTTTAAGAGGACATCGACATATTCAGAGGAAGCAATCATGGCAGTAAATATACTATGTAGAAACAAATTTGAACTAGGTATGTTTAGCATGTTTAGTAGGAGAAAAAGAAGATAAGTGAGTACCCTTGCACTGGAAATATTTAAACAGTAGAGAACTGATCCATGGTAGAAGTATCTGTAGAAGAGTACTTTACATTGATGAGCTTTGTGGTAGATCTTCCCTAAAATCCCTTCTACATTAAAGTGATGGCTATATTAACTCCCTGAAAATAGGATTTTATTTCTTTTGTTCATGACTGTATCCATAGTATCTAGAAGAATAATACATTAAATGACTATACAATTTATTTATTATATCAGTTGTTCTCAAAGTGTGGCCTGGGGACCCCCTAGGAGTTCATGAGACTCTTCCAGGAGCTTCATGAGGTCAAAACTGTTTTCATTATAATACTAAGATGTTATTTGCCATTCAATTACATGACATGGGATATTTCAACAGATTGAATGCAAAAGCCAATGGGAGAATCCAGCTTTATTCTTTTAAGACAGACAATGGAGAGATTTGTAAAATTCAAACTAATAATACTCTTTTCATCTTTAAAAAAAAATTATTATTTTTCATAAAAATACTATTTGTGTTAAAATATAATAGGCTTATTAATGTTTAAATTAATTAAAATGTATTTTAAATGATTTTAGCTTAATTTCCAATACAGTAAATATCAATGGATATGGTTCATATAAATAAAAACATTTTGGAGTCCTCAATAATTTTTTAGTGTAAAGAAATTTTGAGGTCACATTTTTTGAGAACTGCTGCTGTATGCTATTATTTCAATTTGATTCTAATTCAGTAGTTTTAGAAAATGTGAATTTGCAATTCATATTAGTTAATGATTTAAATAAGAAATGTTGATTTCTATTGCGGGGGCATCCCGCCACACATCAGGATGGGTCTGATACAGAGATCCCCTCGTCTTGCACACAGGTGCAACTGGAAAGACGGCCACCCCCTCGCCCATCATGCACTGCACTTTCGTGGAGAACCTGGTGCTAAACCATTAGTAGATGGCCTACTTCTGGGTCAGGGTTTTGTATGTAGCAGAGCAGCTCCCTTGCTGTGATCTATTGAAAGTCAGCCCTCGACACAAGGATTTGTATAAAAAAAGGAAAAAAAAAAAGAGAAATGTTGGTTCAGTTAATGATCTAATGAAAAGTTGATACGTGCAATCACTGTAATAAATTATAGTGGCTTGTTAATGTTTTAGGTTCCTGATTATAGTATACTATTTTTATAGGTAATTGAAAGAAATAGAGTCATACTGGCTAAAAGACTTTATCTTAATGAAAAAGCCTGGAATAAATACACTAAGCATTTCATCATACTGCTGTCAAACAAGGTAAAGTTTAATTTTCTTAAGTTTTGGGAGAAAAGACTTCAAATGTTGAGGGTTGAGACTACAACAAATCTTTGCTAAATTTATAGATTTTAAAATATAGTTTATATTTGTGCTTTATTGTGGGCAGAATTAAAAATCAAGAAAAGGTGAATACAGGCTTTTATTTCCTTATATGATTTCTATCTTAATTAAAGCATTTTATCTAAGTTAATAACACTACAAAGTTATTCATAGAATTATGATTCTGTTTACTAATGCTTAAAGTAAAGAAATAAATAACTGTGTTTATTGAAATAGTAATGACCTTTTTTTTTGAATTGGAGTCTCACTCCATTGCCTAGGCTGGAGTGCAGTGGCACACTCACGGCCACCCCAGCATCAACCTGCTGGGCTCCAGTGATCCTTCCACCTCAACCTTCCAAGTTGCCAGAACTACAGGCACATGCTACCACACCCGGCTAATTTTTGATTTACTGTAGAGATGAGGTCTCGCCAAGTTGCCCAGGCTGGTCTTGAACCTGTGGGCTCAGGCAATCCACTTGCCTCAACCTCCCAAAGTGCTGGACTGAGCCACTGAAACCCCACCAATAGTTGCACTATTAATGCATTCTATGTAATTTTATGGAAAAATTCATTGAGCACACTAGGGAGAAAAGAAGGAACTGACATTTAGTGTGTTTCTATGAGTTAAGTCATTTACACTTGTCATTTCATTTAACTCTTAAAACACTTCTGTGGTATAGGTACTAGGGTCTTTATTTTATGGACAATAAAAGTTAATCTTAAGTAGATTAAATAATGTTGCCTAAGGTTACAAAGCCAGTAATAGCTAGGACTCATATTTAGTTTTGTCTGGTTTTTGTCCCTATTCTTTTCATTACCACACTACTCCCCTGAAAGTCCTATGAGATAGCAGGGTTCATGTTGCAAAGGAAAATTATCTTGTCCCTAATACTCTATGTATCATGGAAAATTCATAGCCAGCTGAACTGTGTAGTAGTGTCGCTGATGATATTTTGAAAAAAGGAACATCTTTTCAATTTTTAAAATCCATTTCCTATGTGTTTCTCTAGTATTAAAATATTAATAATGGCCTGGTATATGTTAGTGAATATTTTTTACATGGATAAATGGATACCTTTTTTGATTCCTTGCATTTTATCTAGGATACTGAAGACCTTGCAGTATTGCAGAAATTGACACAAAAATGGAGAGACTTAATGAATAAATTTAAACAGGAGGTAGAAGAAAGTGAAGAGTCTACAAAAGAGACATTGCAAATTATTAAAGATGGCCTTATCAAATGGCAGCAGTTCTTTGAAAATAACAAGTGGGTCACCAAGAATCTTATTTTTCTGATTGTACTTTATCATGTCTGATAACTCAGTACAATTCTCTCTATTCTTTTCTCTCTTTCACCTTGTAATTACTCTAGCATCGATTTTGGGGAGATAACCAGCAGTTCCTACAAGGACACAATTCTGCTAAAGACCTTGAATAGTCTTGTGGTTTCTAGTGCCAGGGATCATCTTGATTACCCTGCCCAGCTGCTGCTGTCCATTTAAGTCTAACTCATTTTATTTTCTCTCTTCTTAAGATAAAATCATTTATTTTATTGCTCTTGGCAAACTTGAGTATCTGGATCCATTTGCAAATTCATGTGCAAAGAGTAATGCTGATAGGTGGCAGTTATAAGCAAATTGATTTTGATTGGATATCATACTTTGTAATGATTACAGAAATCTGACAATGAAAGAAGCGGTTAATAAAGTAGTTAAGTAGAGACCAGATGACTAAATCACAGCCAAGGTTAGTAGAAATCTATACTTTGGAGACTGGCTGGATTAGATATTTCTAAGGTTTGTTTTGTTTTGTTTGAGTTGGAGTCTCATTCTGTCACCCAGGCTGTAGTGCAGTGGCACACTCACAGCCACCCCAGTGTCTACCTTCTGCCTCAGCCTTCCAAGTAGCTGAAACTACAGGTGCATGCTGCTATGCCTGGCTAATTTTTTTATTTTTATTGGAGAGATTAGGTTTTGCCAAGTTGCTCAGGCTGTTTTCGAACTGCGGGCTCAGGCTATTCACTCACCTTAGTCTCCCAATGTGCTAGGATTACAGGCTTGAGCCAACTAAGGTTTTTTTAAACTTTAAGATGCTTTGTCTGTTGAGAAGACACATTTAGGTACCATTTCCATTTCAAATTGAGAATAATGGTTTCAGTTGTTCATACTCTCTAAAATGTTTCCCAATTAGTAGATTTGGAAGTTCTGAAAGTTGAAGCTGGTACATCTCTAAGCTGGTTGCTGCTGCCACGTGCCCATTTCTATTATTTGTTGACTCTTAACTGGGCAGAAGCACAGGTGTTCATAGTTCTCCTCTTTCTCTTCAGGAGCTTCTTTATCAATAGCTTGCACTTTTAGAGAAATTGAAGGTCACTGTTGAAGTTAGGACTCCTGACCTAAATTTTGTGTCTTAATTACTCAATAATCTTTCTATGTAAATATTGCTTTGACAGCTGTATTAAATAGAAATTCTTCTCATGATGATCTAGCTTTAAATTCCCAAGACCCAGAGACCACCCCTTTTAAAAAGTGCTGTTGTGGCCCATGACCCTGTAACTTGGATGCTCAGGTCTGATTAAAATCTAAATTCATATTTATAAATTTAAAGATAAATACCTATGGGGAGAAGGCCTGGACCTGGAAGGCATGCTTGAGAATTACTGAGGAGAAACATAATATTAATTGTTTAGTGTGTGGACATGATTCTCTTTGTTTTTACCTTGTTCTGAGCCCTTTCTTTTTTCTTCTTTCAGTGAAAAAGACACTGTACCCCCTAATAAGGAGAATATAGTTAACTTAATTATTTCAGATTTCAAGCAGTGGCAGAAGGTAAGGCTTTCTAATAAACATCTTTGGTAGTCAAAGTACTTGTTGTTACTTGACACTCCTGACCTACAACGGAGTCACATCTCATCCTTTAAAAATGCTATATTAAGGTTTATGAAAGACAAGGAAAACAGTAAGACCACAGGAGATTCTAAACATATGCTTAAATATTTTCAGTTCTATTTCAGTTTTTTGGGTCAAATAAAATTAGGTTGCTAGAGAATAAATTAGGAAAAGCTATTTGGGTGGCAGCCAGGGTGGTTTGATTCTCTTGTCTAACTATGAGACATAAATAATATTTGTGCCTCTCCTATATCTGGCTTTTATTTTAAGGACAAATCAGACTTTTAAAATTAGTAACTTTTTATTGTGGTAAAATATATATGACACAACATTTATCATTTTAACCATTTTTAAGTACAGTTTAGTATTAAGTACATTCACGATGTTTTTCAACTATCATCACCTTTTATTTCCAGAAATTTTTCGTTCTCCCAAACTGAAATTCTGAACCCATTAAACTATAACTCCCCATTTCTGCCTATCCCTAGCTTCTGGCAACAATTATTCTACTTTTCATTTTTGAATTTGACTAATATAAGTGGAATCATACAATATTTTGCTTTTATAACTGACCTATTTCCCTCAGCATGGTGTCCTCAAGGTTCATCCGTGTGGTAGCATGTCTCAGAATTTTCTTCCTTTTGATGGCTGAATAATATTCCCTCTTATGTATATACCACATTTTATTTATCCATTAATAACATCTTTTTAAAAGAGTTTGAGCTTTGAAAATAGGTTTCATTAATCAAAATTCTGTAATGTTATACTACTCTGATAAAGGAAAATATATGACATTGAAATACTTTCAAAGTGAATATCAAACTCAAGACCTAATGAAATCTTATCAGATCCCAAGAAACAAAGGAAAATATATAATATGGCATTGAAATACTTTTTTTTTATCAGTAATCAATATTTTTTATTATGGTTTTGTGGGGTACAGCTAAGGGTTAGGTATACAAATACATTTCATTCAGGCACCCTGTTGATAAGAGATGTTTCCCCGTCCCCAGACAGATATTTGCTACCGTTAATCCCATCTCCCTCCCCCCCATAGTTTCCCACTACTGTCAGTCATTTCCTTATAGTATTACATTGGATGTTAAAGGTTCATTATATGAGTGAAAACATGTGATACTCTGATCTTGTTTCTGTGAGAGGTCACTCAGTATTATAGACTCTAGTTCCATCCAGGTTGCTGCGAAATTCATGATTTTGTTCTTTTTTATGGCTGTGTAGTATTCCGTCATGTATATGTACCACATTTTTTTAATCCAGTCCTCTTTAGATGGGCAGCATTGTTGCTTCCAGGTTCTTGCTATTGTGAACAATGCTGCGATAAACATACGTGTGCAGGTATCTTTTTAATAGAGTGATTTGAGTTCTTCAGGATATATTCCCAGTAGGGGGATTGTGGGGTCATATGGGAGGTTGATATTTAGAGCTTTTAGGAATCGCCACACTGCTTTCCACAGAGGTTGCACTAGTTTTCACTCCCACCAACAGTGTAGAAGTGTTCCCTTTTCGCCACACCCTTTCCAGCAGCTGTTATTTTTTGAGTTGTTGATAATTGTCATTCTGACTGGAGTTAGGTGGTATCTCAGTGTAGTTTTTGATTTGCATCTCCCTGATGTTTAGTGAGGTTGGACATTTCTTCATGTGTCTGTTGGCTGCTCAGATGTCTTCCTTTGTGAAGTGTCTGTTCATATCTTTTGCCCATTTTATAATGGGGTTGTTTGTTTTTTCCTTTTCAGCACGTTTGAATTCCTTGTAGATCCAAGATGTTAAGCCTTTGTCAAACCTGGTGTTGGCAAATACTTTTTCCCAGTCTGTAGGCTGTCTCCCTGCTCTCTTGATGGTTTCTTTGGCTTTGCAGAAACTTGTCAGTTTAATAAGGTCTCACTTGTCTATCTTCTCTCTTATGACCTGTGGGTTTCGGGTTTTGTTCAGGAATTGGATGCCAGTTCTGATTTCCATGAGGGTATGTCCTTCATTTTCTAAGGTTCTTATGGTTTGAGGTTTTACATTTAGGTCTCTGATCCATTTGGAGTTAACCTTTGTGGA